>NC_079212.1:147717040-147934540 GCF_029633865.1 Lampris incognitus | reverse complement strand
CTGGCCTACAGGGCAGAGAAAGGAACAGCTCCTTCCTATCTCCAGGCCATGGTCAAGCCCTACACCTCCGCCCGACCACTTCACTCTGCTGTCTCGGGACGCCTGGTTGTCCCGTCGCTCAGAGGCCCCTGCTGCCGATCGACCCGGTCCCGGCTCTGTTCTGTCCTGGCCCCACAGTGGTGGACTGAACTCCCCACTGACGTCAGGACAGCCGAGTCACTGCCCATCTTTCAGCGCAGGTTGAAAACTCACCTCTTCAAGAACTACCAACCTGTTACTTGTTCTTACCACTTATTGTATTCACTCATTTAAAAAAGAACAAATCTCTTTCTTGTGCTTTTACTGTAGCACTGGTTTTGCTCTTAGATGCTTGTTTAGATGCACTTAGGACCTCTGATGACTAGTAGTTCTCCTGATCTCCTACGTTAAATGATGCTCTTATTGTAAGTCGCTTTGGATAAAGGCGTCGGCTAATGACTGGAATGTAATGTCATGTAATGGCATGTAATGTCATGTAACCACATAGCATCATTAGTATCTATATTAGTATCAGACAGTATCATTAGTATCTAAATAAGTATGTATATTAGTATCAGACAGCATCATTAGTATCTAAATTAGTATGTATATTAGTATCAGACAGCATCATTAGTATCTAAATTAGTATGTATATTAGTATCAGACAGCATCATTAGTATCTAAATTAGTATGTATATTAGTATCAGACAGCATCATTAGTATCTAAATTAGTATCACATAGCATCATTAGTATCTATATTAGTATCAGACATCATCATTAGTATCTATATTAGTATCTATATATTAGTATCAGACAGTATCATTAGGGCCTTGGTCAGTATATCGACACTTTTTAGGATTTATGAACTACAAAGCTTCAAGAACTTTGGATATTTTGAATGCATTGAATGCTAATGTTAACATATAGATTGTATTGATTATTATTGATATTATCATTACTATTACGTATATGGTGTATACTTCATTATACTGTAATAATTAAGACTCATGCGCTGTTGTATGTGAGTATCCCGTTCAAACCAGCGTTCCTCCCTATCAAGGATGTGCACATCCTCATCCCTGAAAGAGTGGCCACTGGTCTGTAGATGGTGTAGACTGTGGAGTCCTGGCCTGTAGATTGTGTAGACTGTGGAGTCCTGGTCTGGCGTGTTAGCTCTCTTATGTTGTTTTCATCGTCTTGGCCAGCATCTGTTTAGTTTCCCCAATGCACAAGTCACGGCAATCCTCCTGGCACTTAACAGCTACACTATATTGCTTTGTTTGCAACGGGGACCTGATCATTGGGGTGGATCAACTTCTGGCACAGAGTGTTTTGGGTTTGATAACAACTGAGACGCGGTGTTTGAAAAATAAGTGTCTCAACTATTCTGACACCCCCGCCACATACAGAATCACCACTGGTTTACACTTAGACAGCTGGTGTCCTTCTCCTCTCTTCAATCAGCTGGTGCACTGTTTGGGGTCTTCCTGGCTTTGACAAACGCCCAATTAGGATAACCACACTTAACCAGGGCCTGTTTAATGTGGGATCTCTCCTCTTCCCCGGCCGTTGTGTCGGTGGGGACGTTGTCAGCTTGGTGGTCCAGTGTCCTGATGACTCCTAGTTTGTGCTGCAGTGGATGATGAGAGTCAGACCTTAAGTACCGATCAGTATGTGTTGGTTTACGGTAAACATCAACAATCACTTGTCCCCCATCACCAGTTGTAATGTCCCAGTGTAAGAAGACTACCCTGTCATGTTCCACATCCTCCTGGTGAACTTGATGTGGAGTCCACAGAGTTAATGTGGTCGGTGAAATGTGCTACATCCTGAGATTTAATTATTTTAACCCAGGTTTCGTCCACAAATCTGAACTAATGGCTTGGTGGTGTCCCTGGATAGGACATCAGAGCCTCTTTTACACTTCCTCTACAAGTTGGTCACTATGGGTGGAACTGGTGAACCCATAGCACATATGTTTCTGCCTACAGTACTACTGCCTGTATGTGAAATACGTGGACTGAAGACACAGCTTCAGGATCAGACACACTTGGTCAATGTCTCCCCCCCTTTTTTTTAATGTTTAATGTCCACAAAGGGCCTCGCTGATGTGGACTCCAAGGAATTTAAAGCTGGAAACACACTCCACTTCCACCCCATTGATGTGAATGGGTGAGTGGCTGTAGCTTCTAGACCTCCTGAAGTCCACAATCAGCTCCTTTGTCTTCTGCACATTAAGGACAAGATTGTTGGTAGTACACCATGATGTGAGGTGCTCAATCTCGTCTCTGTAGGCCATCTCGTCATTGTTGGTGATACGGCCAATGACTGTGGTGTCATAAATAAAAAACAATAAATAATAATAAAAAACAAAACAAAACAAATCTCCCCAATTGTATCCGTCCAATTACCCCACTCTTCCGATTTCTGCTCCACCATCCGGGGAGGGCTGCAGACTACCACATGCCTCCTCCGATACATGTGGAGTCGCAAACCGCTTCTTTTTGCCTGACAGTGAGGAGTTTCACCAGGGAGACGTAGCGCGTGGGAGGATCACACTATTATTGTGGGTATGAGTTGTGTTGATCCGAGCTGGATATCAGAAATCAGAATCAGAAACAGTTCATTGTCATCTCAGTCATGCACTTCCATACACAAAAGAGACGAAATCTCGTTTCTGCCAGCAGCACAACACAAAAGACAAAAAACACATATCCAAAAGAAAACAACATCACCAAAAACATACAAAAACGGAGAGAACAAAGGGGGGGGGGGACCACAAAAACACTCAACAACACAGTCCATTCAGTAAATTAACCATTGATCCATTGTTGTAGGACAGACTGGCTGGGATGACAAGGAGCTCAGTCTTAGATAGGTTAAGCTGAAGGTGGCGTTCTTTCATCCATGCAGAGATATCCGCTAGGCATGATGATATCCGTGCCGAGACTGTGAGGTCATCTGGCGGGAATGATAGGAAGAGCTGGGTATCATCAGCACAGCAATGGTATGAGAAGCCATGCGAGTGGATGATTGCAGCAAGTGAGATGGTGTATACTGAGAAGAGAAGGGGACCGAGCACTGACCCTTGAGACACCCCTGTGGATAAGCTGTGCGGTTTGCACACTTCTCCTCTCCAAGATACTCTAAAAGATCTCCCTGACAGGTAGGACATGAACCAGTGGAGGGCAGATCCTGAGATACCAAGCTCAGTGAGTGTGGAGAGGAGGATTTGGTGGTTAGCCATGTCAAAGGCAGCTGGCAGATCTAGCAGCAGTAAAGCTGAGGACTGACCAGCAGCTCTAGCCAAACGCAGTGATTCCATTACCGACAGGAGTTCGGTCTCAGTAGGATGACCCCACTTAAAGCCAGACTGATTCGGTTCGTACAGATTATTCTCAAATAGGAATTCAGAGACTTGGTTGAAGACCGTGCTCTCGAGTATTTTGGTAGAAAAGGTAGGAGTGACACCGGTCTGTAGTTTTCAACCTGGGCTGGGTTGAGTGTAGGTTTCTTGAGCAGCGGGCTGACCTGAGCTTGCTTCAATGCAGTGGGGAACACACCCGTTGTAATCGAGGAGTTCATGATGTATAATTATGTAACAATTATCTAATTATACTGCATTTTTAGATAAATTCAAATTTCCAGCAACAGTGAAATAATACGCCATGGTATTTGATGCCATACCCGCCGGACTTCTGCACCTGTGACAGGGCTCTGGTTTCTCTTCAAACAACAGAACCTTCATCTCCACTATCTGAGTAGGGTTTGCCTAAGTGATAATAAACACAACACTCACATTAGACTGTTATGCGATGAACCGGATATACTCTCGGCAAAGGAACTGTAGATTTAGTCATCTCCACTGGAAAGCAGTTTGGAATTTGAATAGGAAGTACTGTATCGCAAACAAAGTCCATGAAGTGTCCTTTAAAAGCGTTAATTTAATTTACCCAGTTACCAGATTTTATCCAAACACAAAGCAGACATTGTTGACGTGTATATATTTTTGTCGTGATAATGGAGAAACAAGAGGTAATTTATTCGACGATTGTATTTGCACCAAGATACTCTGTTTACATTTAGAAGTTTTTCCTTTACAACTATTGGAACAAGGGTGGGCTTACAGAAAAAGACGTCTCACTGATGTTTTAGAAGAAAGACATGAACAGTAATATACTAAGTCTTTCATAAGTCTTGTAATTCTAGATGCCAGGTATCATATACATGTCATGGTTGTGTAATCTGGGTCATCGGGGCTCGCCTGTTCCCCATCCCCCGATTGGCATTTCGGTTCACCTGCGCCTCATTTACATGAGTAACCCTGGTTGCCCATGCGGTACTAGCCTGATCCCCAGCCCCTTATTTGGCTTGCGCTTCCGTTTCCTGCCCTGCGCACCTGCGCCCAATCTCCCTAATTGGCTCCCCTACGTATAGTATATTCCTCCTGGTTGCCCTGGCTCCTTGTCGGATCGTCTCACACACACACACACACACACACACACACACACACACACACACACATATATATGTTGACTCTTGGTAGCCGGATAAATGATGCCTTGTCCTGAGTCCTCGTTGCTGAGTGTAAGTCCGTTTTTGCTTCATTAAAAATTTTTCTTGACCAGCCCGTCTCCGCTGTCTGCATTTGGGTCCTCTATTTCCGCTCTCGGCGTGACAGTACCGTCCCACGAGGAGCCAGGGCAACCAGGGGGGATATGCAGGGGAGCCAATCAGGGAGATTGGGCGCAGGTGCGCAGGACAGGGCAGGACAGGGAACCACAAGCCAATAAAGGGGCCGGGGATCAGGTCAGTACCGCATGGACAGTCAGGGTTACTCATGTAAATGGAGCGCAGGTGAGCCGAAATATTGTAGCGAATGCGGTGGGGATGGGCAACCGCAGGAACCGCCGCAGCCGGGACGCGAACCCGTAGCTCCCGCACCGCGGGCGACTACGTGCACCAGTCGGCCCGTTAGCCAAGGGCTACCGAGCCTATTCATCCGCGATCGTTGCAATAGTGTAACGTGCATGGATAAGAAGACACGCTGGCCGCTGGCTGGCGGGTCTGACCCTTTAGTCTAGCGGTTAGCGATGTCTCCTGCGGTGCGGGCGATACGGGTTCGCGTCCCGGCCGCGGCAGTTCCTGTGGTTGCCCCCCAAATTCGCTACAATAGTATACATGGCCATTGTAACTAGTTAATGGTCACGGCAATCTGCATATGAAACCGATCGTTGGTTTCAGTGATGACGCAACTGTGCTGTTGGTTCGGGTAAGGGTCAACCTGTAGATGAGTGATGAAACGTTTTTCTCAAACGCTGTGTCAAATAAATTGATTCAACTTTTCAGAAAGTTCACATGTTGGTTTTTTTTCCAAGTTGAGAAAAACATTTTGTATGGTTTTTCTCCTCCTTCCATTGATTTCCCTCTCGGTGTGAGTTCTTGTACCTTTAAAACCTGTCGACGGCGCCTTATTTGATGACGTATGAGCCACCCTTCCTTATTTTTTTTCCCTCACCCACATTCCGCAAAGACCTGCCCCTACTCGGCCTCTGATTGGCTAGTACTCGTTGGTTAGCTTGCGTAAGGTTAGGTTTAGGGCGGGGTTAGGGTTGAGGCAAGACAATCAGACAATCAGAGGCAGAGTAAGGGGCGGGTCTACGTATAATGCGGGTGGGAAAACAACGCAAACGCGCCTTCAACGCAATCGCTGAAGTCTCGCGTGATTTCCGTCCGGCTGTCCTATATAGGCAGAGCGCCCGGCCCCGTCCTTCCGTTCGTCCTCAGTGCAGGATAACGACTCGAGCCTCCGCCGGCTGCCCCACAGAGCGCGTCGCTTTATTTAAAGTTCAGCTTCGGTCGCCGTGTTGTTCCACCGACAGGAGGGTTTCGCCGGACACATTGTTCTCCGTAAGTCCTTTTCGGGGTAGTTTTCATGTTTGCTGAGAATAACGTCCCTTTAAGCGCGCATCGGCTGGACGGATTCTGACAGTAATTAATCTACCTAGCTTAAAAGCCTGGCGCCTCTGCTCTGTTAGCTGTGAGGCTGTGGGAACGGACTCACCACTTATTATGTACACGTAAACTGAGGTGTAAATGAGTTATGAAGTCTGTTTGGTGACGTGAGCCGCCCCGGTGACGGCCGAGCCTTGTAACGAGGTAACGCGGGTCTTTCAGGCTCCTCGGCGACAGTCGCCGCCAGGAGCAGTGCCACCGGAGGACAGGAGCTCTGCTCCGCGCCTCTTGTGCTCATATGGACCGAGCTGTGCCGCAGGAGACGTCAGGATGGCGCTGATAACGGGATTTATTGATGAGAGACGGTAGAGACGGACCTAAACGAAGCCACGGCCTCGACCGCCGACAGAGACGGGTCGGTCGGAGCCGCAGCCCGGAGTCCCGTGTCAGAACAGCTGGATCCACGGCTCTGGTGCAGCTTCCGGGGCTCTGACATGAATTGGGTTGACGTTGCGTGTGCGAGGTGGTTTTCTCCTCCCGTTACCCGGTGTGTGTGACGGGAGGGCTGGAGGGTTCCTGGAAAACTGCTCTAGGAATTCCGGCGCCTGGCTTTATGCGGGAGTGAATACACCATAACGTCCCTCCAGTCCAGTCCAGTCCTGTCTGTCGCGTTCCCCAGTCTGTTGTACATAACCACCCGCTGACTGCTGGGAACCGGTGATAAATGAAGGATAGAATTATAAGGTGTTGGGGGAAATTTCTTGTTTTTATGCCAACCACGCACCCAACTGAAGAGAAACGTGTGAAGGAAACGCTTTAACAAAACCTGCTGGGGGAGGTGAGGGTGTGTGTCGGGGGATAGAGGTTGTTTGTTCCTGCTTTCTTATCATTGGTAATCATTTATTTGAGTTTTCCTCCTCACACCCTTGGATTTAATTTTTTCCAGTTATGGCCTTAATTCTGCTCATAAGTCAGTTTTATTTGATAGAAATGTTGTTTTTTTTATTATCACAAAGCAAGGACGTGCCTGTTTAGAGCCAAAGGTTGATATGGACAGACCTGTTGTGTTTCTCTGTCTCTCAGACATTTCTAGTAGTACAGATGCTTATTCCAGTGTACTGACAACTTCCTCCTGACTCCTAGTGTTGTGCCACTGTCTTCTGTCTTTCCAGACTTTTAGACAATCAGGTTTCCTCCTCTGTCATGGATGTGGTCATGCGTCGCTGTCCATTTCTGTCCCGGGTGCCCCAGGCCTTTTTCCAACAGGCCAGGAAGTCTCTGGTGGTGTATGCCCAGCGATGTCCTGTCATGATGGATCTGGCATCCAAGCCCTTGGCTCCGGGGCTGGTCCGCGCCCTCTGTTCCTCGTCCTCCCACAAGGCCGAGGGTGCCATGGCTGCCAGTGAAGGTGAGAGGTTTTTTTGTTTGTTTGTTGTTTTTGGACTTTGCTAATGTCCTTGGAAGTCCAGTGGCTAGGTGGCACTGGGCATAATATCCTTGTTAAATGATTGAATAATTGGTGTCTTAGATATTCATGTGAAAAAATGGTTATATTCACCACAGTAAATGATTGATTATTCTAGAAGTATAGAAAATAGTTAACAAACAATAAATGCTCAATAATTGATCACTTTAAAAATACATTGCAAATGTAGAATAACATGTAAAGAAAACAACCTCTGTTTAGCCTGAAGAGAAGCGCTCTAAACTCAAGAGGAACTTAAAGCAGGCAAATATTGACTCATTGACTCCAAGGTTCACTTCAAACTGCTCTCTGTTGCAGGCTCTAAGCAGAATGAATCCTCCAGGTTACCCCCAGGCCATCCCGTGCCACCTTCTGGCCAGGCAGCGGCCTCCAAATGTCCCTTCCTGGCAGCTGAGATGGGCCAGAAGAACAGCAGTGTGGTCCGCCAGGTCAGCATGGAAATCCAAGAGGACGTCCAAGAGATCCGCACCATTCAGAAAGGTGAGAAACTAAAACCGGTTACGTTGAAGGATAATGTTGTGCTATTTGGAAAGCACTTTTAATTCATCTTTAACGGATTTGTGTCTCTTAATGGATGTGCTATGTGAATGCTTTTTGTTTTGATACCCATTGTTTCTATCCCCATCAGACCTAGTGGCCTTAAATATATTTTTATGGTATGCCACGTTGTGTCAGGCTTGAATATGATGTAATCATCTTAAATGAGGAAGCTGGTTAAATTGCTTTGGCAGCCGTTAAGACAAGACGTATGTTAAAGTTAGAATGGGTTTCATGTACTTACTTTTCCTTTCTGTTTTGTCATATCTAGAGGTATCGTCCACCCAGCTGGTCAGCCCCACTGAGGGGAGTGGAGGGGAGCAGAGTACTCTGATGAAGAACCTGCTTGAACAACGGCCAAAACGGGTTTCTCGTCTGCTGCAGGACAACCTGCCAAGCCGTTGTAAGCTGAATGTAGTTTTGTCATTTGTACCCCCGTAGCCGGAAATTATGATTACTTTCTCTAAAGTTTGACACAGACACCTTGGTAGTCTGAAAAACCTTTAGTCATCCACCACTTATCGATCAATATGATCTAGTTGATTTTATCCACATTCAGCGTGATGAAGGTCTGCATGTGACTGGGTCTTTGTCTGCCTAGATATGTTCATCAGGAAGGAGTTGGAAGTGTGTTGGCTTTACTTCTCTCCATACAGAGGGAAACAAAAGCATAATTAATAAGAGCATCCCAAAATTTATCAAATAGTTGGAAGTTTTAAATTCTCTCACTACAAATATGATGCAAGTGTCATATAGCTAACTCTCCTCCCCTGCTGCAGTCTCCAACTTCCATTACGATCAGTTCTTTGAGAAGAAGATTGAGGAGAAGAAGAGTGATCACACATACCGTGTGTTTAAAACGGTCAACCGGCTGGCCAGTGATTTCCCAATGGCTGACGACTACACCCACTCCCTAGAGGACAAGAGAGAGGTGTCTGTGTGGTGCAGCAACGATTACCTGGGCATGAGCCGACACCCCAGTGTCGTACAGTCTATCATGTAAGTGTGTGTGTGGTAAAGATGGAAAGCTTCAAATCATTGTGCATACATAGTTGGTGTGTAATGGCACAGAACATGTCTGTGGTGGTGGAGGATTCTGTTCAAAGTGACCTAAAGTAGTGTGGGCAGCTGGAGGCGAGAGAGTGTGTGTGTGTGTGTGACTGACTGACTTCGGGGCTAAGAGATGCTCATGATATGTTAGAAAACTGCTTTTAGAAAAGGACTGCAGATGAAGCGTCACTCCAAGACTGGTTTAGAAAAGTTTTTTTTTTTGCACTAAATATTCAGGGTTGACTTCTGCTGCTACCTTAACCAAAAGAGTTTCATGATATTAGATTCAAGTTTTTTCCACTGAGGGATTTGCCAGTCACACCTTTGCATACACGCCATTTAATGCAAATTGTATCTGGATGCAGTTCATCCCATTGTATTTACACTTGTCAAAAATGAAGCTCCAGTAGCTTTGGAGTAGTCCAGTTGAACTCTCCTAGTGCTTTCTTCACAAGTTTAAATGTCCTCTTCTTGAGTGAAGCCTTGGTTTTAGCTGGATGTTGAGTTTGGTAGTTGGTGAGACATGAGAGATGTGATTAATGTTCCCTCTGAAAAGAGCGAGATCGCTAACCAGTCCCCTGAGATGCACATCACTGGTGAGGACACACAGGCTTTCCGGTCTTCAACATTGCCGTGGTGGGAAACTTCTGCCAGGGAGGTTGTGGTTCTGTTTGTTTGTACGTTTCTCAGAAAAATGAGGGGAAAACCGATGGACTCGAGTGAAAGTTTGTGAGCAGCAAGGCCTTGGGCAGAGCAACATTATGTTAGATTTGGGTAGTGAAATTCTGTATACTCCTTTTTAAAATCGTCTTTTCCCTAACACTCCGTAGAACTGTATGAGGAAATGTTTGGCATCTCAAACAGTTCTAGAGGAGAGACTTGATGATGTCCCGGTTCAGTCCATAAAACCAGTTTAAACTAATGCAGCCAGCTGGATGACACACATCTTCTCCAGGAAATGTTCTGGTCTACTTTTGTAACTTGACAGTCTGGTTTGGGATGTTGTCGAGGAGAACTGTTCGACCTGGGTGGAGGTTTGTCTTCTTGTCACTCTGTTTAATAAATGAAACTGGCATGGTGTGTGTTTTGTTCCCAGAGATACTTTACGGAAGCATGGATCTGGAGCAGGGGGCACCAGAAACATCTCAGGGACCAGTAAGTTCCACGTTGAACTGGAACAGGAACTGGCTGACCTCCACCAGAAGGACGCAGCTCTGCTCTTCACCTCTTGCTTTGTGGCAAACGACTCCACCCTGTTCACCCTCGCCAAGATGCTGCCGGGTAAAATGTTAGGACAGCTTTACAGTCTAAACTCCAGTCGAAGTCCTGTTCCACACATCCCAGTTCTTTCTCTAGAATGGTACATTTTCAGACCTACAGAAAAATGTCCTCATGTGAGACGTTGCATGTCGAACTCTCAAAATTAGAAAATGTTTTTCGTGTTTCTTTCAGGGTTTTTTTTTTTTTAAATAAAGATGGCTCCATTAGGTGTTAAATTCCCAGTCAAAAATCACTAAAGTTGGGGTGTCCAGGTGGCATGGCGGTCTATTCTATTGCCTACCAACACGGGGATCGCCAGTTCGAATCCCTATGTTACCTTCGGCTTGGTCGGGTGTCCTTACAGATACAATTGGCCGTGTCTGCAGGTGGGAAGCCGGATGTGGGTATGTGTCCTGGTCGCTGCACTAGCGCCTCCTCTGGTCGGTCGGGTTGCCTGTTCAGGTGGGAGGGAGAACTGGGGGGAATAGCGTGATCCTCCCACGCGCTACGTCCCCCTGGTGAAACTCCTCACTGTCGGGTGAAAAGAAGCGGCTGGTGACTCCACATATTGGAGGAGGCATGTGGTAGTCTGCAGCCCTCCCCGGATCGGCAGAGGGGGTGGAGCAGCGACTGGGACGGCTGGGAAGAGTGGGGGAATTGGCCGGATACAATTGGGGAGAAAAGGGGGGGGGATTAAAAAAAAATCACTAAAGTTGAAGGAACTTCTGGAGGTTTCATGGCCGCCAGCTGTAGAAGTATCGTATCTCCAGAATGAGATTAGTCTACAGCGCTCACCACTTTTTCTTTTTTTTCCCCCTGTTTCTCAGGTTGTGAGATCTACTCCGACGCAGGGAACCACGCCTCCATGATCCAGGGCATCAGAAACAGCGGCGCTAAGAAGTTTATCTTCCGTCACAATGACGTGGCCCACCTCCGCCAGCTGCTGCAGAGAGGCGACCCCTCCAAGCCCAAGATTGTGGCCTTTGAGACAGTCCACTCCATGGACGGTCAGATAGAAACTTACTCTACTTATAGTCCTAAAAAAGTGGTTTAAAAACTTTTTTTCCACACAGGCAACGGATGGATATCCTACCAAATATAAGTATTAGGTTTGGGTACTTATGTTTCGAGTCTTTGGTTAAAGGCTGTCCTGTCCCTCCTCATGACCTGTCTTAAACCTCAACTCTTAAACTTTATCCAGATAAATGTGGTCTGTATGGAGGAAGGACAGATTCTAGTTCTATTGTTTGCCTGTACAAAAACCAGACCTGCCGGTTGAACAGATTTCAAAGAGGTTAGGAAAGCAAACTAATCAGAATGGTGTTAAAGACCCTGCTCCTTCCATTGTTGTTGGCTCAGGGAGTTTGTTTTTTTTGGGGGGGGGTGGGTGTTATGTCACTTTTCATTGTTTGGTCTCTAAAAGGCGACCTTTCTCCTCCTCTTGGCGCTCCACAGGTGCTGTGTGTCCATTGGAGGAGATGTGCGACGTGGCTCATGAGTTTGGAGCTATCACCTTTGTGGACGAGGTTCACGCTGTGGGGCTGTACGGCGCCCGGGGAGGGGGCATCGGAGACAGGGATGGTGTCATGCACAAGATGGACATCATCTCTGGAACATTAGGTCAGAATCTGTTCTCCAGTCAAGAGGAAAAAAGGGATGAGGGTGACGATGATGATGATGATAATATTCATGACAAGCTCAGCAAAATGAAGCACTTCGTGCTGTTTGGCGTTACAAGGTGAATTATTAGACAATTCAGGCCCTCAGACTGAGGAAAAACTGGGTACTTTTGAGATATTCAGTTCATCCTTTTGCAAAAACAAATGTCCCTATAGGAACAAAGAGCAGAGGGTTTTGGGTCTTTGGTTAAGGTTTGAAGTTTTTAAATTTCCTCATAGCCATGATGGCCCTTGAAACACTGGCACATTCACTATCTATTTTGCATCTTTTTATTCTTAAGCTATCTTCCAGAACCCAGTAAGAGAAGGAGTACAAGTCATCCATTAGGTGTAGGAGAATTAGGTATGGGATGTTGGTGAAGGCTTGCGAGTTCAGCTGTTAGAACTCACTTTGGCTTTTGTAACTACGTCTTGATTTTCATGTGATGGTAAAAGCTGTGTATAACTGTACAGTGTGAGTTTTGCTGTCCTGTGTTTTCACCAGTTGGATGAGACTGAGTGAAGAGACATTATCCTCGGTAGACTCCTAGCAGGGCCACTCGTGGCTGCTCCAGGTTGCTTAGAGACTGCTGGGTTGTGTGTCGCTGTTATTGAATACCTTCCTGTTATTCAGCTTTTGTTCAGGAGCAGCCCAGTGGCACTCAGGATTACCAGAGGAAAGCTTTCTCAGAAAATACTTGTTTTCCTCTTTGGTGCTCTGTGAGCCCAACACACTGTCCTATTTTTGATAGACGGCATCTGATGATGTGAGCACACATTGAGTTGTGAAGTGTTACGGACGCCCTACTTTCCCTCCGGGGTTATCCTCACCAGCCTCTGCTAGTGAAGACCATTTGAGTTTGGAAATAAGTGATTCTGATTAGAAATTGATTGTATATTTAATCTGACTTTTCTGTGAGCCCCCCCCCCCAGCCTAATAGTCTCATAGGGAATATGTAGGAAGCTTCCCCAGGTTGCCTTGTTAAAGGCACCTTTATTGTCTCCAGAGGTGACCTCGTTCACTGTACACAGTTCATATACAGGTCATCTCGCTGTAATAAACACTTCACCTCAGTACAATTTCTGATTCTCACAGTTCTGTATTACCTGCTAAACAAAGCAGTCCCATCAAGGTAGCTTACATGGTATGTTCAGCCTTAACACACATCCTCCACATTAACACACGACAATACAAGTCCCCCACATTAACACGTGACAATACACATCCTCCACATTAACACACAACTACATGAAAACACAACCATAATACCCCTCATATTAATGCATAACCTCATTAACACACAACCATAATACACACTGTCAGTGGTAACACAACCACTGCACATGCACTCGGGTGCAGCTGTTACTAGACAACACCAACCACAAACCACCAGTATCACATCCACCATGCAGTACTACTAGATGTTCTCTTTAGAAAGAACAGATGATGCCATGTGTACCGTCTCCTCCTAGGTAAGGCCTTTGGCTGCGTTGGCGGCTACATCGCCAGCACCACCACTCTGGTGGACACCGTGCGTTCCTATGCTGCGGGTTTCATCTTCACCACTTCTCTGCCGCCGATGCTGCTGGCGGGGGCCAGGCAGTCAGTCCATACCCTTAAAGGAGAGGAGGGCCGTGGTCTGAGACGAAAACATCAGCGCAACGTCAAGCTGCTGAGGCAGATGCTGATGGACTCCGGGCTCCCTGTGGTGCACTGCCCCAGCCACATCATCCCTGTCAGGGTAACACCAACTTATCTTATTTACTTCTGTCATGTGATGGTATGACAGGCAGCTGGTTGGTTTACTGGTTTATTCTTTCTGGGTTAGGGTAAACTCACCTTTCTGTGTGGAGTTTTAATGTAGGAATGCACCAGTACTGGTATCGGGCTGATGCCTGACTAAGATGGAGTATCGGTATTGGAAGATTTTACCCAAGACTAAAATCAGATACCAAAGGCCATGAGCAATTTGTCATAAATAAAAGCAAAATGGTTTGCTTTACTGCATTTTTTGGCACATGGACGCCTGTGTTTCATTAATGGTGATTAAAAAAAAAAAAAAAAAGTTTCTATCTCAATTATTTTACCCATTGACCCCAAACTAATGGACTAAATCTGCACTTTTCAATAAGAGTAACGGATCGGATTGGTACCTGGTATTGGCCGATGCTTAAAGATTCAGTATTTGCAGTGAACACGTGATATTGATGCATCTTTCCTGACTTGTCCTCACCATGTTCACCTTGGTTTCCTCCCACAGTCCACAGAAACAGATAAAGTCAATTGGAGATTCTAAATTGCCCAAATGTGAGTGGTGCACGAGTAATTGTGTGTGTGTGTGTGTGTGTGTTTAGTTGTGTCATGTGATGTACTGGCCTTGTGTTCACTGTCTCCCTGCCTTAAACAATGCATGCTGGGATAAACACCAGCTCTCTGTGACCCTGGACTGGGTGAAGATGAGGTGTTTGACCCAACACACCTCTACCACATTACAGCATCAAACGGTTAGGTCGGCCCTCTTCTTTCCTGCCAGCCAAGCCTCATGTGTGTTAACTATGATTGGCAGGTGTCGGACGCAGAGAAGAACACGCAGGTGTGTGACCTCATGATGAGTCGCTACAACGTCTATGTGCAGGCGATCAACTACCCCACGGTGGCCCGGGGGGAGGAGCTCCTTCGTATTGCACCGACACCACATCACACCCCTCAGATGATGGCCTACTTTGTCGGTAAGAGAAACATACAGTCTCCCCTGTCCTGTTAACTCGTCACCGCAACTTTCTTCTGATTCCAACTTTGTCCACAGCAGAAATACTCAAAGCCAGTGGAAGTATGAGGATTTCCTCTCATTATCATTTCACTTATTCTCATTTGGCGTTTCTCTTCCATCTTGCAACATGGATGAAAAACGTTTTGTAACGATATCTTTGTACTTCAGTAGTAACCTGTGAAAAGATATTGGAAGTTTCTGATCTGTTCATCGTTCTCTGAGAAAATTATGGATTGGTTCTTTCCACCATAGTTTTGTTGTTTTAACTGACCGTTCAGAAGAGTGTCCCTTGCAGTGCTGTTTAACAACACTGCCTCATGTTCCCCATTAGAGCTGTAAAAATCAACCCATAAAGATTTATGTTCTGAATTAGACATGAGAACAGGTTTTTCTGATCATGGTCCAAATAAGGTCTTACCCAGAGTAAGTATATTTCACACATTTTGTTCATATGTTTAAACTCCAAATCTCCAATCTCCAAATTGTCTTTTTTATCTAAGGTTCTGGAGAGAGTAATTTCTTCTCAATTGATTTCTTTCATGAACACCAATACTGTTTTAATAGTTTCCAGTCTGGTTTTAGAGCACTTCATAGTACTGAGACAGCTCTAGTTAGGTCACTAATGACCTACTGCAGACAGAGGTGACTGCTCAATTTTAGTTCTTTTAGACTTGAGTGCTGCCTTTGACACAGTCGATCACAACATCCTCCTACATCGCATAGAGACTTTGGTTGGCATCAAGGGCTCGGCTCTTATCTTATTACACTCTTACCTCACCAACAGAACCTTTACTGTTGTTCTGGGTAACTCTACCTCCTCAGTGGCTCAGTTGAGTTGTGGTGTCCCTCAAGGTTCAGTTCTTGCCCCCCTTTTCTTCTCTATGTACATGCTGCCCCTTGGCCAGGTCATTCAAAATCTCGATGTGATTTTCCATTTTTATGCTGACGACACTCGGTTATACAGGCCCCTATAACCCACAAATCCTAGCACCCTAGCAAATCTCACAACTTGCCTCTCCTAAATTAAATCCTGGACGTCCGAAAATTTTCTCATATTTAATGATAAGTCTGAGGTCATTCTGTTTGGTCCTGAAAATACCATCAGCCTTTTTGCTACTAATCTTGGTGGTCTGTCAGGTAATCTTAAACGGGCTGCTAGGAATCTTGGGGTAATATTTGATGCTAACCTCAGTTTTGATAATCACATCAAACATGTTGTTCAGTCATGTTTTCTCCAGCTAATCTCCAAAATTAGGTCATTTTTATCAATTACCAATCTGCAAAAAGTTGTACACGCTTTTTCTGTTCTCGGTTCGACTATTGTAATGCACTTTATTCTGGTATCAACAAGGGCTCCCTCCACTGTCTGCAGTTGGTACAAGATGCCGCTGCTCGGCTCATTGCCAGGACAAAGAGGCATGACCAGATCACTCCTGTGTTTGCCTCCCTACACTGGCTCCCTGTCATATTTCAAATTGATTTTAAAATTTTACTGCTCACTTTTAAGGCTATAAATAGTCTTGCTCCTTCATACATGTGTGGTTTATTGACCTGGTATGTCCCCCCTCTACCATTAAGGTCTGCAGATGGAGCCCTGCTAGTTACTGCCAGGTCTCAGTTTGTTACAAAGGGTGATCGGGCTCCTGCTGTTAGAGCCCCACACTATGGAACTCTCTTCCTGTTGAACTAAGACAAACCAAGTCTCTACCTTCTTTTAAATCTCATCTTAAAACTTTTCTTTTTATGAAAGCTTTTACAAATGTTTGATATTTGTTTTTATTTTTACTCTTATTTGATCTTACTCTTATTTTTGCCTTGTCTGTTTTTTTGTTGTTGTGTGCAGCAGTTTGTAACATTGTTTTAGAAAAGTGCTATATAAACAAAATTATTATTAAACTCCCTAATCACATTTGTTCTCAGTCAGTTTTAAAGTGTGTTAGTCCGTATTCAGAAAACTCAGCTGTTAGCTGGTATGACCTCTGGTCTCACATGAATTTCCCCTTTTGGGCTTTATGTGTACGAGCCAAGTTGTGTGGTAAGCTGATCTTATTCATGAAATAACGAGGCTTCTTATCATTTTCATTATGTCCCTTTCAGTCTCCTGTTGACTCCAGCACAGTCATCTGTGATGATGACATGTCTTCATAATGTTACTGCTGAATAGTCCTTCTCTCACTGTCACCCTCTTCCTCTTTCACTCCCAGTTTAACCACAATGTTTGACACAAACCCAAATCATTTCGAAGGAAACTGACCCGTGAATGTGGTCTATAATTAGCAAATGAAAATACATTGCCAAATGTAGCCGCTGAGTTTGGCTGCTCACAGGCGTTGGAAAGAAAGGGCAACACGTTACTTTAATGTGTGTTGTGCTCGGTAATGAGCAGAATCGTGAGCTGGAAACCGTTCCGCCCCCCGCTGCTTATTATACTGAAGCTCTCGTGGAACTTCAGGAGCTGGAACTCAAAATCAACAGTACAGGCTGTCGAAATGTTGGTTCTAAACATGTATCACCCCCACCAGTAGGACTGTAGAAATACTGGGGATCATCATGGTACCGTGTTAAGAATATTAGCTTATAGAAAGGGATAAAAAAACCGGTGGTTTAATTTCTGTGCTGACAGATGCCTGTGGTGAGCTATTGTGAGCGTGTCGGAGTAATGGGTTATGAATAGAAGGTCACTTGTGGCACTATTTGTACACTGCCGAGATGGATGAGGAGTGTGGGGAGTCTGGCTGACGGTTGGTTGGTTGTTTGTGTGTCCAACAGAGAAGCTGGTGGACATGTGGAAGGAGGTGGGCCTGGAGCTGAAGCCTCACTCCTCGGCCGAGTGCACCTTCTGCCAGCAGCCGCTGCACTTCGAGCTGATGAGTGAACGAGAGAAGTCGTTCTTCAGCGGCCTGAGTCACCCCATCTCCGCCTGCGCCTAACAGCAGTCCTACTCACTGTACCGCGTCACTGTCTCTGATAAGTGTCCTAAATATATCTATTATTTAAATACTCTACATACAGATGTGCTATATGAGGCAAATAAAAGATGTGAGGGAGGAGTGGAGGTCTGTGTGTTGTTTGTGATGGACGCTGGATGTATGTTGGATTTTCTGGGGGGTTTCAGACCGTCTGGGCAACATGATCGCTCATGTAAAGCTCAGCACATGTTACTAATTCAGCTTGTTCAAGACCAGGATGACTTCTGACTCACACTTTCATTCTGTGTGGGGATGAATCTGAAAGTGACCAGTAAGCAGCATTTTTTTTCTTTTAATCTGAGTCAGGCTCGGCCTTGTGGGGGACGGGGAACAAAGCTCAATAAATCACAGGACGTTGTACTAAAGTGCATGATCACCAACCAGGTCTCAAAACGCCATCTCAGAAGGCAACAGAAATACCCATGTCAGACAAATACTACAAAAAAAGACAGGTCAAAACAGAGTGCATTAAAGTACAGTAAGCATACAGTACACAGAGTACATGGAAGGACACAGAGTACGTGGAAGGACACATTAGAGGCTGTCTGGTGTTGATTTTTATGCACTGTAGCGGGGTCTGGATGAGATGTGGGGCTGCTGGTGTGGTGTGGAGTCAGAAAGCTCAGGAACATAATGTGACAGAGACAGACGGGTCATCGCTGCCGTGTTGGTTTGTCAACGTTGTCTTAAAACGTGAATAAAGTTTGACACTTGTTGCGAGTGCTGGGTTCAGGGCTTCCCTCCAGACAGTAAGCCAGCCCACATGGCTCACATGTTGTACTGGCAGCTTGACAAAACCACATGTATGGGGAGGGGAATGCAAGTTCATTTGAAAGCAAGCTAACTCCGAACCGGGTCTGTCCGGGTTTGGAGCAGCACTGTACTAGTCCAGCTAGCAGCTCTTTTATCAAGATCAGTGTAAACTTTCTAAATCGTTAACTTTTAATTTCTTTTTTTTTCTCGTGTGTCCATCTAAATGAGGTGGCTGTATGTCTCTTATGTGTTTATTTGTGCTTGATGCCACTGTCCTGGTCTTTTTGGGGGGGGGGGAGGGGGGTACACTGGAATAAATTCATATGTTGACTGCCATTTATAAACTGCAAAATTCCAATAAAAAAGGTGAAAAAGTTGTTAAAGAAAATAAAACTGAAATGAAACACTATTTGTTATTGTAAATAAGCACACAATGAAACTCTTCCTCTGTTTCTAAGCCATCCTATGATATGACACACACACACACACACAGCAGTATAGGAGCAGTGGTCAGGGGCACAGACAGGAGGATTAGCCTAGCATACACGTCTTCACTAACGACATAACTTTTACGAAACAAGTCCCCTTTACATGTCACAGTGCTGCTGACCTCTGACCTCCCAGGGCGTGACTGCAGCTCGGGTTAGGGTTGGAAAATATAAAAAATGTTTGTCACCGTTTCCACAGAAGACCTTTCATTTCACGTGTTGGGCCTCCAAAGGGTGCTCTGGAAGGAAGCCCGGTCAACTTCAACTTCTTATGTATTTAGAGTACAATAGAATCGACTGTGCATAACTGTAGTCCACTGACTTCCTGTTTCTACTGCAGCGGTCAGACCAGTTTCCTGTTTGTTGCTGCAAGATTTACCATGGATACATGTCAACCACGTGCACACAACTGTCCACACACTTCCACCTGCACCTACAAGCAACCTTTCACCTGCACCTACAAGTAACCTTTCACCTGCACCTACCAGCAACCTTTCACCTGCACCTACAAGTAACCTTTCACCTGCACCTACCAGCAAACTTCCACCTGCACCTACAAGCAACCTTTCACCTGCACCTACCAGCAACCTTTCACCTGCACCTACAAGTAACCTTTCACCTGCACCTACCAGCAACCTTTCACCTGCACCTACAAGTAACCTTTCACCTGCTCCTACCAGCAACCTTTCACCTGCACCTACCAGCAACCTTTCACCTGCACCTACCAGCAACCTTTCACCTGCACCTACCAGCAACCTTTCACCTGCACCTACCAGCAACCTTTCACCCGCACCTACCAGCAAACGGGTGAAAAGTTTCAAGTTGTTCACCCGTTGCTGGTAGGTGCAGGTGAAAGTGTGTGGACAGTTGTGTGCATGTGGTTGACATGTATCCATGGTAAATCTTGCAGGCATCGTGAACAATATGGCGTTGTCAATAGCACACGCCAACATACAGGAAGCTGGTGTGACCGCTGCAGTAGAAACCGGAAGTCAGTGGACTACAGTTGTGCACAGTCGATTCTCGTGCTCTGGCCCTCGCCTTAACTCAAGGGGCACAGAACAAGGACACTCCACCCCCAAAAGAACACACTATGTACACATGAATTCATGCGTTATCTACACAATATACAGTACACAATACCACAGCAGTGTAAGGAGCATATGGGTGCCTCAGCTCCTGATTGTCTGTGGAAAGAAACTACTACTCAGACGGGTGGTGTGTGATGTGATGCTGCGGTAAAGTGTTTTAGGTGGAGGGAGCGAGAACAGAACATGACGGGGGTGGCTGGCGTCCTTCATGATGTTTTGGGCTTTGGTTTTGCAGCGAGTGGTGTAAATATTATGGGGTTGTGGTAGTTCCATGCCGGTGATGTTTGCTGCTGTGTTTGCAGTCCTCTGAAGCTGTCTGTAGGCCTGGTCTGTCAGGCTGTCAGACCACACTGGGAGACAGCCTGTCAACACACTCCAAGGCACTGAGATAAAACCTCATAAGGGTCCAAAACTCTCGAGACGCCTCAGGACATCCAGTCTCTGCTGTGTCTTCAGGGTGCAGTTGGTGTTGAGAGACCATGGGAGGGTGTCTGAGATGTGGAAACCAAGAAATCTAAACTGTCCACAGTTTCAACACATGACCCGCTGATGGAAACAGGAATGTGATTTCCTCTGAGCTTTCTTCTTCTTCTTCTTCTTCTTTTTCTAGCCAGTTGTACTTGGCCAATTACCCCACTCTTCTGAACCGTCCCGGTCTCTGCTCCACCCCCTCTGCCGACCCGGGGAGGGCTGCAGACTACCACATGCCTCCTCCCATACATGTGGAGTCGCCAGCCACTGCTTCTTTTCACCTGACAGTGAGGAGTTTCACCAGGGGGACGTAGCGCGTGCGAGGATCACGCTATTCTCCCCAGTTCCCCCTCCCCCCTGAACAGGCGCCCCAATCGACCAGAGGAGGCGCTAGTGCAGTGACCAGGACACATACCCACTTCCGGCTCCCCACCCGCAGACACGACCACTTGTGTCTGTAGGGACGCCCGGCCAAGCCGGAGGTAACACGGGGGAACAGTGTGATCCTCCCACGTGCTACATCCCCCTGGTGAAACTCCTCACTGCCAGGTGAAAACAAGCGGGTGGTGACTCCACATGTATCAGAGGAAAACAACAGACCAGATTCACAAACAGGAGATATACTGCTTTAAAAACCAGAAACGGGACCTTAAAACCAACTCTGATCTAATCTGTGAGGTGGACACAGACAGCCACGAAGACTCGGCTGAAACGAGAAACCGTTTCAGTCATCCCGTTGTCTCTGGTTTGAGTTTCCTATGCTGTAACACAAGCAAAATGAAATAATAACACTGATGATGGTAATGGTACACATCAGGAGAGGAACCATACAAAAACCCGAGTCATCCAGGGTCACACTCATTCCAGTGTTTCTTAAGAGCCGACTGTCGTAAAAGCCACAATTCTACAGTTATTTCACAAGGCAAGAGGAGGCAGTTGTCTGGAGCAGCTTTATGAAACGTACAAGTGATGAAGAAGCCAGAGGCTTCAGATCTCCTCCGACTGCTCCGTGCATCTGCCTGCACGACGCCATCAGATTTGACCCTACAGAAGTAGTCAGGGGGCCAATCCTGGAAAGTGCTTCCATTAACAGTTTTGTGGCCATGTTTGGGTAGAAGCTGTCAACATATTTTTTTGGTAGAAGCTGTCAACATATTTTTTTGGTAAGAGGGGACCTATAGAAGATGTTTTAGGGTGGTTGACATGTTAGAAAAAATATTTTGTGACTTTTAGAGGCCATTTCAGGCCTATTTTTCAGATTTCCTGCTGGAAATGACATGCCCACAGTAAATATAGAATATCTCCCCAATCACAAGGGCCATATACATAATCTTGGTATCAAAAGAAAGCTACCAACAGTGGGATGGCTGCAGAAGTGTCAGAATCTAAATGTATGTTACTGTGTCAGAGAAAATAGAGCTAGACCATTGAAAAAAGTCAAAAATTCAATTTCCCGCCTAAAAGAAAACATGTTTTTAGAGTGACTATCAGCTTGGAAACAGGAGATAGTCGCCCAAATAATATAGGAATCATGATTCCAATGTATGAAAGGTACTTGTGCCAGGTTAAAGCATAGTAATGTGATACAGAGCAATACTGCACAGGTTTTAATACTGTAATGTCCAAGCGGAAATCTAGATAATTCTAGAGGTTGTGGAGTTAGAAAAAACGAGACAGGAGACGTGAGAGTAGATGTAGTCGAGGTAGTTTACTAGCTCCAAATTAGCATGTCATACATCTGACAACAACACTGAACTGACTGTGAACCGGAAGCGGAAGTGCATTATCTGACCCCTCGCCTCTTCCCTTAAAGGTACACCGTCCTCTTAGGTGAATATCTCTCGATATATAGATGTGGGTCACCACAAGGTGACCTTTAGTGCTAATGCTATTTGACTTTTTTTATGTTGTATTTTGACAGTACACTTGGATATACCATGATAACACAAAATATTGATGTGGATTACTATTACTGAGAATCATCTTCCCATTAATGGAACCATTGTATGTAATATATACAAAATATAACATAAATAGAAACTAAAATAATAACATGAATCCAGTGTTGGGGTTGTGAGGAACCAGAGCAACTCGGGGGTTAGGCATGTTCAAGCCCATAGGCGTGTTTATTGGGAACAGGGAGGGGAATTTGCGGGACGTGTATGGCACAACTAGAATTCTGGATATGAGATGTGTCACTGACTATGTGTATGAGTGCAAAGCGAGTGTAGTGCATGTGTGCAGAATGGGAATGTTGGAAGTGTTGTTAGTGTGCGTGTAGGCTAAGGCGTGAGCCCGGGAGACGAGGTGTAGTCAAGGCAGCGTGGGGCACTAGAATCCCGGGGTCTGCGAGGACACTCGGGGGGGGCCCCGAAGACAGGCCCGGGAATCCGAGGGGGCACAGGAGACACTGAGGAGGGGAGAGACACAGGGTCAGAATGGCACAACTGGAAGCACAGCAAGGTGGGAAACGTGGTAAGTCTAGAATCTCAGGTACATACCATCAGGACCTAGAAGGCCCTATTGACTCTAGGTTTGCTGGTTACAGATGAGCGATCTGTACGCCCATGCGCCCTCAGTGCACGTGCTGATGTGGAGGGATGAGCAGCGCACACAGGAGATCTCGCTGGTGACGTGCTTTTTACTAGCGGCCGCACCACAACATCCAGATCAAGATCTGTTTCTTCACCGTTAGTCTCTTCAATGTCATTGGAGTTCTTGCACCAAGCTGCACGGGCACATCCACATGCCCCACTGCAAAACAGTCCTCTTCTGCGACAGAGACAATGTCTGGTACTGCACCGACTTCCACTTCCCTTGCATCCACACACTGTCAGCCGTAAGCACGTGGCTTGGACAGGTTCCTTATTAAGAAGCTGGGGGACCAGCATACCACTCATCATGTGCCAACCGCAATTGATTGGTGAGGGCAGCTGTGGATGTGTCACTAGTGACTGTTTCCAAACCTTTGTTTGGTAGTGGGCCTTCATGATGTGCATTGACAATGCATCTTCAGTTGGTGGTAAAGTATTGTAACGTGCATGGATAAGAAGACACGCTGGCCGTTGGCTCGCGAGTCTGACCCTTTAGTCGAGCGGTTAGCGATGCCTCCTGCTGTGCGGGCGATACGGGTTCGCGTCCCGACCGCGGCACTTCCTGTGGTTGCGTTGTGACCCGAATTCGCTACAGTATCACATTGGCTTTACGTTTCCGAAAGAGAGCGCAGCGAACTTCTTGAATAGAGTTGCTGGTTGACTTAAGGTCATAGAGCTTGCATACGAACTTTTCTGCCAAGCATAGAGAAGTGCGACTTGGTACTTCATCCTCGCCAAAGTTGTGGAGAAGATGAGGGTACTGCTGGAACACTTTCCATGCTGTCCTTTTTCCGATTCCGGTGAACTGGCTCGTAGTGTCACATCCAGTGATGGCATGAAATGCCAACAGACCATCGAGCATCTCATTTGGCAGTTTGATTTCATGAACTTTGAGGTAGCGTGGTTTCTTAGCTGTTCCTGCTTTCATCCAAATTTCTTGGCTCAGTTGGTTTGCAAATACATGTAGCCGGGTGGTAAATCTGTTAAATATGTTAAAAGATTTTCCACTTAAATTTAGTATAGTTTAACTGTTAATAAATGTAATTGTTACACTGTCAAGCCATGTAAAATGTCATTTGATGTATTTAAATTGTGAAGCAGATTGTGAGTGTATTTTTATAGTTTTGGTTGTCATTGCATGTTTTGACCAGTAAGTGGCAGTGTTGTGGACTTTTATTGTAACTCCGTGCAAGTTATCCAAGTGCATCTTGGGTATTCTTTCTTTCTTTCTTGTGTGAAGCACCTGAAGATTGCGGTGTGACGGTGCTCTGACTCCGCAGTAAGTAGGGGTAAATATCTTGTGAAATATACCTGTAACATTATTCCAAACAATATTGTATGTCGGTAATTTGACAAGATGGTTTGATTTAGACGCTACTGGAGTTGATGTTCGGTGATTTTGGGCGCGAGCCGTCGACCACTGTTCGCCACTGCAGACATGACAAGGTAATGTTGGCGTGCATAAAGCCACACCATGCCATTGTATTTGGGTAGTAAGGGAAATGTAAAGGTTTTATATGCATTTTAATTCTGTTTAAAGGTAACTGACAGAGTGAGAAGTTGCGCGATCTTCAGGAAGTTCCACATGTCTTTGTTAAACCCTGTTTAACATACATAGTCCACTGCCGTATTTTGCACCGTATGTTGTATGTTGTATTTATTATTTTCCTTTTAAAATCTTTTCTGTTAAACTTGCCACATCTGTGAACATTTATGAGCTGTTTGCTCGAAAGACACAGGAATTTATGCACTCAGTAAAACGATCTGCATTCGAAGGTTCAAACAATAAAATTAAAGCTACAAGAACCCCGGAAGTAATTGTGTCCTGTGTGGTATCTAATTCCACGGACTACATAATATTGGTACCAGGAAGGGGGGTAGTGTAACGTGCATGGATAAGTAGACACGTTGGTCCTTGACTAACGGGTCGGACCCTTTAGTCGACTGGTTAACGTTGTCGCTTGCGGAGTGGGAGCCACGGGTTCGCGTCCAGGCTGTGGCGACGGTCTCCCGGACTGCCCCCCGAATTCGCTACATACAAGAAGTAACAGCAACACATCTGTGTCTCGGCACTGAACGATGAGCCTCTGATACCCTTTCGTTGTTGCATCAGCTACTAGGTTGGCTTTGTTTTCATCCATTTCAATGAAGCTATTCCAGTTGGCAGGTAGCTTTACATCTATACTCACAATTGTGCGAACCTTTCGCTGAGTAGTGCTGCGTTTTGTTCTTGTTCCACTCTTAATGGAGTTCTGTTGGTACTGATCAAACACTATATATCCACTCTGGTGATGTTCCCATGTAGATTAGATGTCACACTCTGTGTGAACACATCCGCATATTCCCCAAAGGTTGATGCATTTTGAGGTTTTCCCATGGCTCTTACTAAGGCCATTCCATCAATGATGGTGCATGTTCTCATAACAGATGGACTGAGCTCTGTTTCCTTTGCACCAGCTTGTAGTATGGTGGCTAAGTCAGCTTTGTTTGTAGGCCTGAGCACTGAATCTGTTGTGGCAAGTGACAGGGGGACTGCATACAGTTCTTGAAGAAGCTCATCCATGTTGACCTCTCTGCCACTCTCCATGGATACAATGATGTGGCGAAAAATATCCCTGTCAGGCTTCACACACTTGGATCTGAGTTGCTTGAGAATGTTTTCGGTTTTCTCTTGGTGAGACTGTCGTGGAAGTCTGTGTTTTTTGTGCCCAGTCGGTTTTTCACCAACTCAGTGATTATTTTTTTGCCAGGCTCTGCAGCATGTGTAAGGTTATTCAGTATCTCTTCTGAGGCAACATCACCAGTTGTCAGGGACACTAAATCATACATATGTTCTTGTTGGAAGACGTTCTATCTCTGGAACTGATCAACAAGTTGAATGACATCGTTATTATCCCTTTTGATTCTTGATTGAAGGCAGTCTTTGTGGGTCTCCTCATCATCGTCGTCATCATGTGTCAGTCTAAACAGGGATCTGGTATCCTCTGCCAACGATGCACGTTCATTGTAGGTGATGGACCAACGGTTTCTTGCTGGATCATTTCTAGTGATGCCTATCAATCCTCCAGCAACCTTTCCCGTTTTATTGATGTGTTCAAGGCAAAGGTCGAAAGGCACCTCGTTGAAGCTGTGTTTGGTCTCCTTGGCTACAAAATCACCATCTAGGAAGCCCTGGTAGACCTTTGGTGCTGTCTGTGCCAGCTGTTCCATGTCTGCTATGAATACAGCACCCCATCTTGTGTAATGGGTTTGATCATACGCAGCAAACCAAGGCATCATGATCTTGAAGGCTGACATGTACAGGTTCCAATCACCACATCTCAGTGCCCGGGTGAACGCAAGGAGAATAGACACAAGGTCCATGTACTGTCTCCAGAAGATAACGGTTGGCTTCTCTTCATTGGCCTTGTCAAACTCTGCAAGGAGATCTTGAAGCTCTCCAACTTTCAGGACAAGTTCCTCATAGCATGCCACAGCTGCTTCCATTTCTCCACTTCCTATGTGCCCTGACAGTGCATCTGCCAACTCAAAGCAACTGTTGTCTATTGTGCTGTCATTATCTCCCATCCATTGCAGAAAGCTCGGCCACAATATTCTCCAAAGTGCTTCAAAGGTTATTTTGTGTGCAAGGGTTACACGGTTCCATCCCTCTCCCTTCATGATGTTTTCAGCTGTGTTCTTTCCAAACACACCACTTTCCTCAAGGATGTCTCTCAGTCCAGAATCAGCAAGATGCTGGCCAATGACCTTTGAAAAGTTCATTTGCACATGAAAGCCACCCAAGAGAATAACAATATTCTCGCACTCTTTTTGGTGATGCCACTGAAGCATCTTTGCTTTGCAGTAGAGCTGCTCATCAAAGGTTATGACTGTGTACCTTTGGACCAGTTGTGTAGTCATTTTGTGGCAGTTTTGTAACACCGTCCAGATTGTGTCATCGTCGTGT
This sequence comes from Lampris incognitus, assembly GCF_029633865.1. NCBI lineage: Eukaryota > Metazoa > Chordata > Actinopteri > Lampriformes > Lampridae > Lampris > Lampris incognitus. Next base: position 147,907,492 of record NC_079212.1, on the reverse strand, counting down.
GCTGGAGAATTTATGATAGGCATCATTCCAGCTACTGTTTTTTGGTGATCTGATTTTGACATAAGGTGGTTGAAGCCACTCCAAGATGGAACAACTTCCGAGCTCTGTTGCCTGCACAGAATCCAGGCAAGATCCTCGTTCTTTGATTGTTTAGTTAGTTGTGTGTCTGCATCATACATTTCTGGTGTAACTGGCCCATGAAATTTTGGAGGGGGCTTCTGTGATTCCATTTTAGCATCCTTGAGCTCAAACATCCCTGATGGAATTGAAAGTGACTTTGATCTGCCTGATTTCAGCTTCACTTTGGGGATTTGTTCTTGAGGTTCACTTCGTCTGAAAGCTGCAGTCTGGGAGGCATGAAAGGTTCCTTTCCCATCAAGGGTTTCTTCATTAATGTCGATGTTGTCATTTGCATACATGATGTATCTAGGGAGCCTTGCATTGACAAAGTTTTGTGAATAAATACTCTACCATTGTCAAAGTATTGCTTCACAGCCTCGTTTCCTATAGCAGTATCTGTTCTCAGCACTGACTCGTAGCTTATACTGTGCCCAGCAGCATGAAGTAACTGCACTAAGCCCTTTCAGCGTATAGCTTGATGTACTGCAACTCCAATTCCAATGTACTTTGGTGTTGGTCTCTGTTCAGTGGAGGAGGCCAGCTATGCTGTCGGAGGGGTTGTCGGCTTTGAAAGTGTGAAGTTTGCTTCGCGTATGAACAAAGCTGTTGTCATTTTCTTAGATGACGTGGCCAAAGGTGAAGAGGTGGTGGAAAATGGCGTCGTGATTCGCGACTCTCTCACCCCTGTTCTCCCGCTGGTGAACCTGGCAAAGAAGGGAACTATTTCAAACGCACCTCTGTTTATTAAGAATGAAGTGTTGGCCATGGAGCTTTCGCGTTTCGGGCAGCTGGTGTCCCCCATTAAGTTAGTTCTGCTGGGGTCCAAGCTTCTCCGGGGTCGGGTGGCGGTGGCAGCAAGCTAAGTAGGGCACTCCAGACCTCCCTCTCCCCAGCAGCGCCCTCCAGCTCCTCCTGGGGGATCCCAAGCCGTTCCCAGGCCAGACTGGAGATGTAGTCCCTCCTGCGAGTTCGGGGTCTCCCCCGAGTTGGATGTGCCCGGAAAACTTCCAAAGGAAGGCGCCCAGGAGGCATCCTGATCAGATGCCCGAACCACCTCAACTGGCTCCTTTCAACGTGAAAGAGCAGCGGCTCTACTCCGAGCTCCCTCCGGTTGTCCGAGCTCCTCACCCTATCTCTAAGGCTGAGCCCAGACACCCTACGGAGGAAACTCATTTCAGCCGCTTGTATCCGCGATCTCACTCTTTCAGTCACTACCCAAAGCTCATGACCATAGGTGAGGGTTGGGACGAAGACTGACTGGTAAACTGAGAGCTTTGCCTTCCGGTTCAGCTCCCTCTTCACCACAACATCCGCATTACTGCTGATGCTGCACCAATCCACCTGTCAATCTCCCGCTCCATCCTACCCTCACTCGTGAACAAGACCCCGAGATACTTGAACCCCTTCACTTGAGGCAACAACTCATCCCCAACCCGGAGGGAACAATCCACCATTTTCCAGTAGAGAACCATGGCCTCAGACTCGGAGGTGCTGACTCTCATCCCGGCCATTCCACACTCAGCTGCAAACCGCCCCAGTGCGCTGGAGGCCGCGTTCTGATGAAGCCAACAAAACCACGTTATCTGTGAAGAGCAGAGATGCAATTCTGAGGTTCCCGAAACGGACACATTCCTCACCTTGGCTGCACCTTGAGATCCTGTCCATGAATATCACAAACAGAATCGGAGATAAGGGACAAACTTGGCGGAGTCCGACACCCACCGAAGACGTGTTTGACTTTGTGCCAAAATGCGGGCAGAGCTCTTACATTGGTTATACAAGGACCGGGTGAGCTCTAAATAGACAGGAATAAATGAGTTCTAAATAGACAGGAATAAATGAGTACTGAATAGACAGGAATAAATGAGTACTGAATAGACAGGAATAAATGAGTTCTATAGACAGGAATAAATGAGTTCTAAATAGACAGGAATAAATGAGTGCTAAATAGACAGGAATAAATTATTTCTAAATATACAGGAATAAATGAGTTTTAAATTGACAGGAATAAAATGAGTTCTAAGTAGAACGGAATAAATTAGTTCTAAATAGACAGGAATAAATTATTTCTAAATATACAGGAATAAATTAGTTTTAAATAGACAGGAATAAAATGATTTCTAAATAGAACGGAATAAATGAGTTCTAAATATACAGGAATAAATTCGTTTTAAATAGACAGGAATAAAATGATTTCTAAATCGAACGGAATAAAGGATTTCTATATAGACAGGAATAAATTAGTTCTGAATAGACAGCAATAAATTATTTCTAAATATACAGGAATAAATGAGTTTTAAATTGACAGGAATAAAATGATTTCTAAATAGAACGGAATAAATTATTTCTATATAGACAGGAATAAATGAGTTCTAAACAAGAATAAATGAGTTCTAAACAGTCAGGAATAAATTAGTTCTAAATAGACAGGAATAAAATGAGTTCTAAATAGACAGGAATAAATGAGTTTTAAATAGACAGGAATAAAATGAGTTCTAAATCGAACGGAATAAATGAGTTCTAAATAAGAATAAATGAGTTCTAAATAGTCAGGAATAAATTAATTCTAGATAGTCCGGATTAAATGAATTCTAAATAGACAGGAATAAATGAGTTCTAAATAGTCAGGAATAAATGAGTTCTAAATAGTCAGGAATAAATGAATTCTAGATTGTCAGGAATAAATGAGTTCTGAATAAACGAGTTCACGATAGACAGGAATAAAACTGTCTGAAACACGTACATGCACACTAGGCTACGACAGATAAAAGCAAGCCATCAGACAGAGGGGCGAGGCAGCACCACAGGAGGAGGTGAAGGATTGGGTGCGGCTGGTGGAGGAGTGTCGCTCCACCATGCAGCCTGGTCTGGATCAGCTGGCCCGTCTGAACGGAGATGATTGGAAACCGGATTACGCGTCAGCATGTCAGACATTCCTGGAAGTCTCCCTGCTGAGGTGAGCCGCTGTGAGGAACAGTGAGGCTCTTGTGTTCTGGTGCTGGTGCTGTGTCATCCTCTTTGGTCCACATTCTCCTCCGGCTGGTCCAGAGGACATCAGCCTTTGTGTTGTCAGCACACATCCACATGGACAGAAGGTCCCTTGATGAGCATCGTGTTCTCCTGCCAAGGAGCTCCACCCCTCTCATACCTGAGGTCAACACGTGTCTTCATACTGACGGACACACCTGTACCTGGCATACACATGACTGCTGTGTTTTCCTATTATACTGTTAAACTATTATACTGTATTACTGTTATACTGTCATACTATCATACTATAATACTGTTATACTATCATGCTATCATACTATCATACTGTTACACTATTATACTGTATTTCTGTTATACTATCATACTATTATACTATATTACTGTTATACTATTATACTGTATTACTGTTATACTATCATACTATACTACTATAATATTATAATACTAATATACTATCATACTATCATACTGTTACACTATTATACTGTACTACTGTTATACTATCATACTATACTAATATACTATGATACTGTTACAATATTATACTATATTACCGTTATACTATTATACTGTATTACTGTTATACTATCATACTATAGTACTATAATATTATAATACTAATATACTATCATACTATCATACTGTTACACTATTATACTGTACTACTGTTATACTATCATACTATTATACTATCATACTATACTAATATACTATGATACTGTTACAATATTATACTATATTACCGTTATACTATTATACTGTTTACTGTCATACTATCATACTATACTACTATTATACTATCATACTATCATACTGTTACACTATTATACTGTATTACTGTTATACTATCATACTATACTACTATAATATTATAATACTAATATACTATCATACTGTTACACTATTATACTATATTACCGTTATACTATTATACTGTATTACTGTTATACTATCATACTATAGTACTATAATATTATAATACTAATATACTATCATACTGTTACACTATTATACTGTACTACTGTTATACTATCATACTATTATACTATCATACTATACTAATATACTATGATACCATCATACTGTTACACTATTATACTATATTACTGTTATACTATCATACTATCATACTCTAATACTATAATATTGTAATACTAATATACTATCATACTATCATACTGTTACACTATTATACTGTATTACTGTTATACTATCATACTATAATATTATAATACTAATATACTATCATACTATCATACTGTTACACTATTATACTGTATTACTGTTATACTGTCATACTATAATACTATAATATTATAATACTAATATACTATCATACTATCATACTGTTACACTATTATACTGTATTACTGTTATACTGTCATACTATCATACTATAATACTGTTATACTATCATACTATCATACTGTTACACTATTATACTGTATTACTGTTATACTATAATACTATTATACTATATTACTGTTATACTATTATACTGTATTACTGTTATACTATCATACTATACTACTATAATATTATAATACTAATATACTATCATACTGTTACACTATTATACTGTACTACTGTTATACTATCATACTATTATACTATCATACTATACTAATATACTATGATACCATCATACTGTTACACTATTATACTATATTACTGTTATACTATCATACTATCATACTCTAATACTATAATATTGTAATACTAATATACTATCATACTATCATACTGTTACACTATTATACTGTATTACTGTTATACTATCATACTATAATATTATAATACTAATATACTATCATACTATCATACTGTTACACTATTATACTGTATTACTGTTATACTGTCATACTATAATGCTATAATATTATAATACTAATATACTATCATACTATCATACTGTTACACTATTATACTGTATTACTGTTATACTGTCATACTATAATACTATAATACTAATATACTATCATACTATCATACTGTTACACTATTATACTGTATTGCTGTTATACTATCATACTATAATACTATAATATTATAATACTAATATACTATGATACTATCATATTGTTACACTATTATACTGCATTACTGTTATACTATCATACTATTATACTATAATACTGTTATACTATTATACTGTATTACTGTTATACTATCATACTATAATAGTTATACTATTATACTGTATTACTGTTATACTATCATACTATTATACTATATTACTGTTACACTATTATACTATATTACTGTTATACTATTATACTATCATACTGTTACACTATTATACTGTATTGCTGTTATACTATAATACTATAATACTGTTATACTATTATACTGCATTACTGTTATACTATCATACTAATATACTATCATACTGTTACACTATTATACTGTATTGCTGTTATACTATCATACTGTTACACTATAATATTATAATACTAATATACTATGATACTATGATACTGTTATACTATTATACTATAATATTATAATACTAATATACTACGATACTATAATACTGTTATACTATTATACTGTTGTACTATCATGCAATTGTACTATTATCTAATTATACTATTGTACTATAATACTGTTGTATTAGTATGCTATTACACTATTATACTATTACATTATTACGCTATTATAATATTACACTTTTATACTATTATAGTACTATACTTTATACTATTACTCTATTATGCTATTGTAGTATTATACTATTACACTATTATGCTGTTATACTATTGTACTATTATACTATTATAATATTACACTATTATACGTTTATACTATTATGCTATTATACTATCATACTTTTATACGCTTGTACTATTATACTATTTTACCCAGTCCTCATTTCACTCATGATTATATATATATATATATATATATATATATATATATATATATATATATATATATATATATGTGTGTGTGTGTGTGTGTGTGTGTGTGTGTGTAATATTATATACAACATATTACTATTAGTAGTGTGCAATGCAGACATGTAAATAGTACTATGTTAGTTATGCAGTAGTATTAGTATTGTGTAATGCGGAGGTGTAAATAGTACTATGTTAGTTATGCAGTAGTATTAGTATTGTGTAATGCAGAGATGTAAATAATACTATGTTAGTGATATAGTAGTATTAGTATTGTGTAATGCGGAGGTGTAAATAATACTGTGTTAGTTATATGTCAGTATTAGTACTGTGTAATGCGGAGGTGTAAATAATACTATGTTAGTTATATAGTAGTATTAGTAATATTAGTAGTATTAGTGGTGTGTAATTCAGACATTCAATTCAGTTTATTGTCATTAAAACAACGTGCAGGCTCATGTTAACACTGACATGAGGCCTGAGGCTCCACCAAACACTGCTAGACACACACACACACACACACACACACACACACACACACACACACACACACACTGAGATATACACACATGAAGACCACGCACACACACTGAGATACACACACACACACACACACACACACACTGAGATACACACACACACACACACACACACACACACACACTGAGATATGCACACATGAAGACCACACACACACACACACACACACACACACACACACTGAGATACACATACACACATGAAGACCACACACAGTATAAGATACACAAACATGAAGACCACACCCAGTATAACATACACACACATGAAGACCACACCCAGTGTAAGATACACACACATGAAGACTACACACAGTATAAGATACACACACATGAAGACCACACCCAGCGTAAGATACACACACATGAAGACCACACACAGTATAACATACACACACATGAAGACCACACCCAGTGTAAGATATACACACATGAAGACTACACACAGTATAAGATACACACACATGAAGACCACACCCAGTGTAAGATACACACACATGAAGACCACACACAGTATAACATACACACACATGAAGACCACACCCAGTGTAAGATATACACACATGAAGACTACACACAGTATAAGATACACACACATGAAGACCACACCCAGTGTAAGATACACACACAGTATAAGATATACACACATGAAGACCACACACAGTATAACATACACACACATGAAGACCACACCCAGTGTAAGATACACACACATGAAGACTACACACAGTATAAGATACACACACATGAAGACCACACCCAGCGTAAGATACACACACATGAAGACCACACACAGTATAACATACACACACATGAAGACCACACCCAGTGTAAGATACACACACATGAAGACTACACACAGTATAAGATACACACACATGAAGACCACACCCAGTGTAAGATACACACACATGAAGACCACACACAGTATAAGATATACACACATGAAGACCACACCCAGTGTAAGATACACACACATGAAGACTACACACAGTATAAGATACACACACATGAAGACCACACCCAGTGTAAGATACACACACATGAAGACCACACACAGTATAACATACACACACATGAAGACCACACCCAGTGTAAGATACACACACATGAAGACCACACACAGTATAACATACACACACATGAAGACCACACCCAGTGTAAGATATACACACATGAAGACTACACACAGTATAAGATACACACACATGAAGACCACACACAGTATAACATACACACACATGAAGACCACACCCAGTGTAAGATATACACACATGAAGACTACACACAGTATAAGATACACACACATGAAGACCACACCCAGTGTAAGATACACACACAGTATAAGATATACACACATGAAGACCACACACAGTATAACATACACACACATGAAGACCACACCCAGCGTAAGATACACACACATGAAGACCACACACAGTATAACATACACACACATGAAGACCACACCCAGTGTAAGATATACACACATGAAGACTACACACAGTATAAGATACACACACATGAAGACCACACCCAGTGTAAGATACACACACAGTATAAGATATACACACATGAAGACCACACACAGTATAACATACACACACATGAAGACCACACCCAGCGTAAGATACACACACATGAAGACCACACACAGTATAACATACACACACATGAAGACCACACCCAGTGTAAGATATACACACATGAAGACTACACACAGTATAAGATACACACACATGAAGACCACACCCAGTGTAAGATACACACACAGTATAAGATATACACACATGAAGACCATAAGTTAAAAAAGAGCTGGAGTACAAAATATTTAAAAATGTCTACAGACATTCAGTGGGTATCCAGGTTCAGGTGGGCAGCAGCTTGTGGAAAGAAGCTGTTTTTAAGCCTGGTAGTGCGGGCTCTGAGGCTCCTGTAGCGCCCCCCAGAGGGCAGGGGGAGAACAGTCCATGGTTGGGGTGGGTGGGGTCTCTGCTGATGCTCAGACCCCTTCCAAGGCAGCGTTTGTGATAAATGTCTTGTATGGCTGGGAGCTGGGTACCGGTGATCTGCTGGGCCACCTTGACGACCCGCTGCAGAGCTTTCTGGTGTACTATTTACCGCTGTGAAGAGTACTACGTTAGTTATACAGTAGTATTAGTATCAGCAGCAGTAGTAGTACATTACATTCCAGTCATTTAGCCGACGCTTTTATCCAAAGCGACTTACAATAAGAGCATCATTTAACGTAGGAGAACTACTAGTCATCAGAGGTCATAAGTGCATCTAAACAAGCATCTAAGAGCAAAACCAGTGCTACAGTAAAAGCACAAGAAAGAGATTTGTGTTTTAAATGAGTGAATACAATAAGTGGTAAGAACAAGTAACAGGTTGGTAGTTCTTGAAGAGGTGAGTTTTCACCCTGCGCTGAAAGATGGGCAGTGACTCGGCTGTCCTGACGTCAGTGGGGAGTTCAGTCCACCACTGTGGGGCCAGGACAGAACAGAGCCGGGACCGGGTCGATCGGCAGCAGGGGCCTCTGAGCGACGGGGCAACCAGGCGTCCCGAGACAGCAGAGTGAAGTGGTCGGGCGGGGGTGTAGGGCTTGACCATGGCCTGGAGATAGGAAGGAGCTGTTCCTTTCACTGCCCTGCAGGCCAGCACCAGAGTCTTAAGCTGGATGCTAGCAGCTACTGGGAGCCAGTGTAGGGACATGAGAAGGGGAGGTGTGTGGGAGAACTTAGGGCGGTTGAACACCTGACGAGCTGCAGCTTTCTGAACAAGCTCCAGAGGTCTGATGGCCGACGCCGGGACGCCAGCAAGGAGGGAGTTGCCGTAGCCCAGCCGGGAGATGACCAGAGCCTGGATGAGCACCTGTGCCGTCTCGTCGGTGAGGAATGGGAGAATCCTCCTGATGTTATAGAGGAGAAACCCGTAGGAGTGAGCAACCGATGCAACGTTTGCAGCAAACGAAAGTTGGTCGTCCAGGATCACACCCAGATTCCTCGCAGTCCGAGTTGGCGTCACCACAGTGTTGTCATGGTGATGGCCAGGTCTCGGTGCGGGCAACCTTTCCCCGGGAGGAACATCAGCTCTGTCTTGTCCAGATTGAGCTTCAGGTGGTGTGTCGCCATCCACTCCGAGATGTCAGTCAAGCACGCAGCAATGTGTCTCTACTTGTGTGTCAGAGGGAGGAAAGGACAAGATCAGCTGGGTGTCATCGGCATAACAATGCTAAGAGAAGTCATGCGAGCGAATAACACAACCCAGGGATGTCGTGTACAGGGAGAACAGGAGAGGACCCAGAACCGAACCCTGTGGAACGCCTGTAGCCAGTCTGCGAGGCTCCGACACAGATCCCCTCCATGTCACCCGGTACTAGTATCAGTTGTGGTAGTGGTAGTAGTAGTAGTAGTAGCAGTAGTAGTAGTAGTTGCAGTAGTAGTAATAGTAGTAGTAGTAGTAATAGTAGTAGTAGTGGTAGTAATGTTAGTAGTAGTAGTAGCAGTAGTAGTGTTAGTAGTAGTAGTAGTATTAGTAGTCGTAGTAGCAGTAGTAGTACTAGTAGTACGAGTAGTAGTAGTATTAGCAGTCGTAGTATCCGCAGCAGCAGTAGTAGTAGCAGTAGCAGTAGTAGTAGTGGTAGTAGTAGTAGTACTAGTATTAGTGGTAGTAGTAGTATTACTAGTCGTAGTAGCAGTAGTAGTAGTACTAGTAGTACTAGTCGTAGTAGCAGTAGTAGTAGTAGCAGTAGTAGCAGTAGTGGTAGTAGTGTTAGTAGTAGTAGTAGTGGTAGTAGTAGCAGTAGTAGTAGTGGTAGTAGTGTTAGTAGTAGTAGTCGTAGTATCAGCAGTAGTAGTAGTAGCAGTAGTAGTAGTAGTAGTGTTAGTAGTAGTAGTAGTAGTGGTAGTAGTGTTCGTAGTAGTAGTAGCAGTAGTAATAGTAGTAGTATTAATGGTGGTAGTGTTAGTAGTAGTAGCAGTGGTAGTAGTCGTAGTAGTAGCAGTAGTAGTAGTGGTAGTAGTGTTAGTAGTAGTAGTAGTGGTAGTAGTGTTAGTAGTAGTAGTAGCGGTAGCAGTAGTGGTAGTAGTGTTAGTAATAGTAGTAGTAGTAGTAGTAATAGTAATAATAATAGTAGTAGTAGCAGTAGTAGTAGCGGTAATAGTAATAGTAGTAGTAGTAGTAGTAGCAGTAGTAGTAGTGGTAATAGTAATAATAGTAGCAGTAGTAGTAGTAGCAGTAGTAGTAGCGGTAATAGTAATAATAGTAGTAGTAGTAGTAGTAGCAGTAGTAGTAGCGGTAATAGTAATAGTAGTAGTAGTGGTAATAGTAATATTAGCAGTAGTAGCAGTAGTAGCAGTAGTAGTATTAGTAGTAGTAGTAGTAATAGTAGTAGTAGTAGTAGTAGTAGTAGTAGCGGTAATAGTAGTAGTAGTAGTAGTGGTAATAGTAATATTAGTAGTAGTAGCAGTAGTAGCAGTAGTAGTAGTAGTAGTGTAATAGTAATAGTAGTAGTAGTAGTAGTGGTAACAGTAATATTAGCAGTAGTAGCAGTAGTAGTAGTAGTAGTAGTGGTAATAGTAATAGTAGTAGTAGTAGTAGTAGCGGTAATAGTAACAGTAGTAGTAGTAGTGGTAATAGTAATAGTAGTAGCAGTAGTAGTAGTAGTGGTAATAGTAATAGTAGTAGTAGTAGTAGTAGCGGTAATAGTAATAGTAGTAGTAGTAGTGGTAATAGTAATATTAGCAGTAGTAGCAGTAGTAGTAGTAGTGGTAATAGTAGTAGTAGTAGTAGTAATGGTAATAGTAGTAGTAGTAGTAGTAGTAGTGGTAATAGTAATATTAGTAGCACTAGTAGCAGTAGTAGTAGTAGTAGTAGTAGTGGTAATAGTAATAGTAGTAGTAGTAGTAGTAGTAGTAGTGATCATGGAAAGTCAGCAGTAAGTGATTGACAGGCCGCCATGTTTGCGTCTCATCTTGGTGTCCTCGAGCCGAGGCGGCCAGATGACCTTCCTCTAAACCTGATACACACGAGAACATGTACACAATGAACACACACACACACACACACACTCACACACACGCACTCACACGCACACACACAGTCACACACACGCACTCACACACACACTCACACGCACTCGCACACACACACGCACACACATCCACAGACACACACAGACACACTCACACACACACTCAAAAACAGACACAAACACACACATTCACATATGCACATACACACTCACACACACACACACACACAGACACACACTGACACACATACACACACACACAAACACACACACATTCACACATGCAGATACACACACACACACACACATACACACAAACACACACACACTGACACACTCACACACACTGACAAACACATGCACACGCACACTGACACACACACAAACACACACGCAGACACACACTTACACACTCACACACACTGACACACACACACACACACACACACACACACACACACACACACTGACACACACACACACACACACACACACACTGACACACACACACACACACGCTGCTAGGCTAGTGTCTCAGTAGGTCCTGAGTGGTTGTTGCTCTGCTGACCTTTTGTTTGTCACACATGTACTGTAGTACACTCTCACTGCTGTACTACACTGTACTACACTCTCACTGCTGTACTACACTCTCACTGCTGTACTACACTCTCACTACTGTAGTACACCTTCACTACTGTACTACACACTCACTGCTGTACTACACTGTACTACACTCTCACTGCTGTACTACACTGTACTACACTCTCACTGCTGTACTACACACTCACTGCTGTACTACACTGTACTACACTCTCACTGCTGTACTACACTCTAATTGCTGTACTACACTGTACTACACTCTCACTGCTGTACTACACCTTCACTGCTGTACTACACTCTCACTGCTGTGCTACACTCTAATTGCTGTACTACACTGTACTACACTCTCACTGCTGTACTACACCTTCACTGCTGTACTACACTCTCACTGCTGTGCTACACTCTAATTGCTGTACTACACTGTGCTACACTCTAATTGCTGTACTACACTGTACTACACTCTCACTGCTGTACTACACTCTAATTGCTGTACTACACTCTCACTGCTGTACTACACTCTAATTGCTGTACTACACTGTACTACACTCTCACTGCTGTACTACACCTTCAGTGCTGTACTACACTCTCTTTTGTGCTCCGATGGCGACGAGCCCGGCTGGACATCGGTACGCAACAGAGCCACTCATATCTATGGCTCTGTTAGCGACGGGCGGTGGTAAACATCGGGACACAAAGAGCCATGGACATCTATAGGTCTGACAGCGACTCCTAGAGGATAAATGCTGATTCTCATCACCAGCCAGTCAGACTAGCTTGGTCCAGTCAGAAAGGCACGAACTGAGGAAGCCTCTTGGATGAGAGGCGAAACGTCTTCCCGGATATATACCAAGTCCAGTTGCACTTGATTCAACTCCTTTGGATCACTACTGTACTACATTTTGACTGCTGTACTTCATTTTGACTGCTGTACTACTGGGTTGTACTACTGACACGCTCCACTTTCTAGGTTTTATCTTTTGACAGATGACTTTTGCTGCAAAGACTTTTACCTTGTGGAAACTGAACACGAAGGAGACACAGAACACGAAGAAGACAAAGAACACGAAGATAAAGAACACGAAGAAGACAGAACACGAAGGAGACACAGAACACGAAGGAGACACAGAACACGAAGAAGACAAAGAACACGAAGAAGACAGAACCCGAAGAAGACAAAGAACACGAAGAAGCCAAAGAACATGAAGATGACAAAGAACACGAAGAAGATAAAGAACACGAAGGAGACACAGAACACGAAGAAGACACAGAACACGAAGAAGACAGAACACGAAGAAGCCAAAGAAGGTTTTCGGCTGGATGGCGGGCTGAGCAGCGGAACTTTTCGTAGCTCTGCTTCCTTACAGCCCAAAGTTAGAAATTTAGACGGTTGTATCGACATCAAACGGCTGGATTTCAAGCTGTCAAAATGTCAAATTCAGAGAAACCTGTTGAGGGTCGTCCACTCGAGTTCTACAGCCCCCCCCCCCAATCTACTTGAAAACATAGGACACGACTAGTGCTTGGAGGTCGATGCTAACGCTAGCAGCAGCAAAAGGGAACGGGAACAAGACTCTCCACCAAATACTCAGCCGAAAGAACGCGGAGAGAAGAAAAAGAAGTCAGAGGAAGAGGGGAGTGAGGTCTCCAGTAGAGCCATCTTGGAAGCCATAAAAGCCTTGGGTACGAGAGTGGATGACCGGTTGGTGGAGATCAAGGACCAGCTGAAACGCAACAGCACCATGACGGCGAACCTGGCGAAGACCACGCAGGGCAACTCGGAAGACCTCGCCGAATGTAAGAGAAACACCCAGCTGATGGAGAATGACATCGACTATTCACTCTCTGGTCTAATCAGTGGGGTGACTATGTTATTCACTCTCTGGTCTAGCCAGTGGGGTGACTATGTTATTCACTCTGGTCTAATCAGTGGGGTGACTCCATGTTATTCACTTTCTGGTCTAATCAGTGGGGTGACTCCATGTTATTCACTTTCTGGTCTAATCAGTGGGGTGACTATGTTATTCACTTTCTGGTCTAATCAGTGGGGTGACTCTGTTATTCACTTTCTGGTCTAACCAGTGGGGTGACTCTATGTTATTCACTTTCTGGTCTAATCAGTGGGGTGACTATGTTATTCACTCTCTGGTCTAATCAGTGGAGTGACTATGTTATTCACTCTGGTCTAATCAGTGGGGTGACTCTATGTTGTTCACTTTCTGGTCTAATCAGTGGGGTGACTCTATGTTATTCACTTTCTGGTCTAATCAGTGGGGTGACTATGTTATTCACTTTCTGGTCTAATCAGTGGGGTGACTATGTTATTCACTCTGGTCTAATCAGTGGGGTGACTCCATGTTATTCACTTTCTGGTCTAATCAGTGGGGTGACTATGTTATTCACTCTCTGGTCTAATCAGTTGGGTGACTATGTTGTTCACTTTCTGGTCTAATCAGTGGGGTGACTGTTATTCACTCTGGTCTAATCAGTGGGGTGACTATGTTGTTCACTTTCTGGTCTAATCAGTGGGGTGACTATGTTGTTCACTTTCTGGTCTAATCAGTGGGGTGACTATGTTATTCACTCTGGTCTAATCAGTGGGGTGACTATGTTATTCACTTTCTGATCTAATCAGTGGGGTGACTCTATGTTGTTCACTTTCTGGTCTAATCAGTGGGGTGACTCTATGTTATTCACTTTCTGGTCTAATCAGTGGGGTGACTATGTTGTTCACTTTCTGGTCTAATCAGTGGGGTGACTATGTTATTCACTCTGGTCTAATCAGTGGGGTGACTATGTTATTCACTTTCTGGTCTAATCAGTGGGGTGACTCTATGTTGTTCACTTTCTGGTCTAATCAGTGGGGTAACTCTATGTTATTCACTCTCTGGTCTAATCAGTGGGGTGACTCCATGTTATTCACTTTCTGGTCTAACCAGTGGGGTGACTCTATGTTATTCACTTTCTGGTCTAATCAGTGGGTTGACTCTATGTTATTCACTTTCTGGTCTAATCAGTGGGGTGACTATGTTATTCACTTTCTGGTCTAACCAGTGGGGTGACTCTATGTTATTCACTCTGGTCTAATCAGTGGGGTGACTCTATGTTATTCACTCTCTGGTCTAATCAGTGGGGTGACTCTGATATTCACTCTCTGGTCTAATCAGTGGGGTGACTCCATGTTATTCACTTTCTGGTCTAATCAGTGGGGTGACTATGTTGTTCACTTTCTGGTCTAATCAGTGGGGTGACTGTTATTCACTCTGGTCTAATCAGTGGGGTGACTATGTTGTTCACTTTCTGGTCTAATCAGTGGGGTGACTATGTTATTCACTCTGGTCTAATCAGTGGGGTGACTATGTTATTCACTCTCTGGTCTAATCAGTGGGGTGACTCTATGTTGTTCACTTTCTGGTCTGATCAGTGGGGTGACTCTATGTTATTCACTCTCTGGTCTAATCAGTGGGGTGACTCCATGTTATTCACTTTCTGGTCTAACCAGTGGGGTGACTCTATGTTATTCACTTTCTGGTCTAACCAGTGGGGTGACTCTATGTTATTCACTCTCTGGTCTAACCAGTGGGGTGACTATGTTATTCACTTTCTGGTCTAATCAGTGGGGTGACTCTATGTTATTCACTCTCTGGTCTAATCAGTTGGGTGACTATGTTGTTCACTTTCTGGTCTAATCAGTGGGGTGACTATGTTATTCACTCTGGTCTAATCAGTGGGGTGACTCTGTTGTTCACTTTCTGGTCTAATCAGTGGGGTGACTATGTTATTCACTCTGGTCTAATCAGTGGGGTGACTATGTTATTCACTCTCTGGTCTAATCAGTGGGGTGACTCTATGTTGTTCACTTTCTGGTCTGATCAGTGGGGTGACTCTATGTTATTCACTCTCTGGTCTAATCAGTGGGGTGACTCCATGTTATTCACTTTCTGGTCTAACCAGTGGGGTGACTCTATGTTATTCACTTTCTGGTCTAATCAGTGGGGTGACTCCATGTTATTCACTTTCTGGTCTAACCAGTGGGGTGACTATGTTATTCACTTTCTGGTCTAATCAGTGGGGTGACTCTGATATTCACTCTCTGGTCTAATCAGTGGGGTGACTCCATGTTATTCACTTTCTGGTCTAATCAGTGGGGTGACTCTATGTTGTTCACTTTCTGGTCTAATCAGTGGGGTAACTCTATGTTATTCACTCTCTGGTCTAATCAGTGGGGTGACTCCATGTTATTCACTTTCTGGTCTAACCAGTGGGGTGACTCTATGTTATTCACTTTCTGGTCTAATCAGTGGGGTGACTCTATGTTATTCACTTTCTGCTCTAATCAGTGGGGTGACTATGTTATTCACTTTCTGGTCTAACCAGTGGGGTGACTCTATGTTATTCACTCTGGTCTAATCAGTGGGGTGACTCTATGTTATTCACTCTCTGGTCTAATCAGTGGGGTGACTCTGATATTCACTCTCTGGTCTAATCAGTGGGGTGACTCCATGTTATTCACTTTCTGGTCTAATCAGTGGGGTGACTATGTTGTTCACTTTCTGGTCTAATCAGTGGGGTGACTGTTATTCACTCTGGTCTAATCAGTGGGGTGACTATGTTGTTCACTTTCTGGTCTAATCAGTGGGGTGACTATGTTATTCACTCTGGTCTAATCAGTGGGGTGACTATGTTATTCACTCTCTGGTCTAATCAGTGGGGTGACTCCATGTTATTCACTTTCTGGTCTAATCAGTGGGGTGACTCCATGTTATTCACTTTCTGGTCTAACCAGTGGGGTGACTCTATGTTATTCACTTTCTGGTCTAACCAGTGGGGTGACTCTATGTTATTCACTCTCTGGTCTAACCAGTGGGGTGACTCTATGTTATTCACTTTCTGGTCTAATCAGTGGGGTGACTCTATGTTATTCACTCTCTGGTCTAATCAGTTGGGTGACTATGTTGTTCACTTTCTGGTCTAATCAGTGGGGTGACTATGTTATTCACTCTGGTCTAATCAGTGGGGTGACTCTGTTGTTCACTTTCTGGTCTAATCAGTGGGGTGACTATTTTATTCACTCTGGTCTAATCAGTGGGGTGACTATGTTATTCACTCTCTGGTCTAATCAGTGGGGTGACTCTATGTTGTTCACTTTCTGGTCTGATCAGTGGGGTGACTATGTTATTCACTTTCTGGTCTAATCAGTTGGGTGACTCCATGTTATTCACTTTCTGGTCTAATCAGTGGGGTGACTATGTTATTCACTCTCTGGTCTAATCAGTGGGGTGACTATGTTGTTCACTTTCTGGTCTAATCAGTGGGGTGACTATGTTATTCACTTTCTGGTCTAATCAGTGGGGTGACTCTATGTTGTTCACTTTCTGGTCTAATCAGTGGGGTGACTGTTATTCACTCTGGTCTAATCAGTGGGGTGACTATGTTATTCACTCTCTGGTCTAATCAGTGGGGTGACTATGTTATTCACTCTCTGGTCTAATCAGTGGGGTGACTCTATGTTATTCACTTTCTGGTCTAATCAGTGGGGTGACTCTATGTTATTCACTTTCTGGTGTAATCAGTGGGGTGACTCTATGTTATTCACTTTCTGGTCTAATCAGTGGGGTGACTATGTTATTCACTTTCTGGTCTAACCAGTGGGGTGACTGTTATTCACTCTGGTCTAATCAGTGGGGTGACTATGTTGTTCACTTTCTGGTCTAATCAGTGGGGTGACTATGTTATTCACTCTCTGGTCTAATCAGTTGGGTGACTATGTTGTTCACTTTCTGGTCTAATCAGTGGGGTGACTATGTTATTCACTCTGGTCTAATCAGTGGGGTGACTCTATGTTATTCACTCTTTGGTCTAATCAGTGGGGTGACTCTATGTTATTCACTTTCTGGTCTAATCAGTGGGGTGACTCTATGTTATTCACTTTCTGGTCTAATCAGTGGGGTGACTATGTTGTTCACTTTCTGGTCTAATCAGTGGGGTGACTATGTTATTCACTCTGGTCTAATCAGTGGGGTGACTATGTTATTCACTTTCTGGTCTAATCAGTGGGGTGACTCTATGTTGTTCACTTTCTGGTCTAATCAGTGGGGTAACTCTATGTTATTCACTCTCTGGTCTAATCAGTGGGGTGACTCCATGTTATTCACTTTCTGGTCTAACCAGTGGGGTGACTCTATGTTATTCACTTTCTGGTCTAATCAGTGGGTTGACTCTATGTTATTCACTTTCTGGTCTAATCAGTGGGGTGACTATGTTATTCACTTTCTGGTCTAACCAGTGGGGTGACTCTATGTTATTCACTCTGGTCTAATCAGTGGGGTGACTCTATGTTATTCACTCTCTGGTCTAATCAGTGGGGTGACTCTGATATTCACTCTCTGGTCTAATCAGTGGGGTGACTCCATGTTATTCACTTTCTGGTCTAATCAGTGGGGTGACTATGTTGTTCACTTTCTGGTCTAATCAGTGGGGTGACTGTTATTCACTCTGGTCTAATCAGTGGGGTGACTATGTTGTTCACTTTCTGGTCTAATCAGTGGGGTGACTATGTTATTCACTCTGGTCTAATCAGTGGGGTGACTATGTTATTCACTCTCTGGTCTAATCAGTGGGGTGACTCTATGTTGTTCACTTTCTGGTCTGATCAGTGGGGTGACTCTATGTTATTCACTCTCTGGTCTAATCAGTGGGGTGACTCCATGTTATTCACTTTCTGGTCTAACCAGTGGGGTGACTCTATGTTATTCACTTTCTGGTCTAACCAGTGGGGTGACTCTATGTTATTCACTCTCTGGTCTAACCAGTGGGGTGACTATGTTATTCACTTTCTGGTCTAATCAGTGGGGTGACTCTGTTGTTCACTTTCTGGTCTAATCAGTGGGGTGACTATGTTATTCACTCTGGTCTAATCAGTGGGGTGACTATGTTATTCACTCTCTGGTCTAATCAGTGGGGTGACTCTATGTTGTTCACTTTCTGGTCTGATCAGTGGGGTGACTCTATGTTATTCACTCTCTGGTCTAATCAGTGGGGTGACTCCATGTTATTCACTTTCTGGTCTAACCAGTGGGGTGACTCTATGTTATTCACTTTCTGGTCTAATCAGTGGGGTGACTCCATGTTATTCACTTTCTGGTCTAACCAGTGGGGTGACTATGTTATTCACTTTCTGGTCTAATCAGTGGGGTGACTCTGATATTCACTCTCTGGTCTAATCAGTGGGGTGACTCCATGTTATTCACTTTCTGGTCTAATCAGTGGGGTGACTCTATGTTGTTCACTTTCTGGTCTAATCAGTGGGGTAACTCTATGTTATTCACTCTCTGGTCTAATCAGTGGGGTGACTCCATGTTATTCACTTTCTGGTCTAACCAGTGGGGTGACTCTATGTTATTCACTTTCTGGTCTAATCAGTGGGGTGACTCTATGTTATTCACTTTCTGCTCTAATCAGTGGGGTGACTATGTTATTCACTTTCTGGTCTAACCAGTGGGGTGACTCTATGTTATTCACTCTGGTCTAATCAGTGGGGTGACTCTATGTTATTCACTCTCTGGTCTAATCAGTGGGGTGACTCTGATATTCACTCTCTGGTCTAATCAGTGGGGTGACTCCATGTTATTCACTTTCTGGTCTAATCAGTGGGGTGACTATGTTGTTCACTTTCTGGTCTAATCAGTGGGGTGACTGTTATTCACTCTGGTCTAATCAGTGGGGTGACTATGTTGTTCACTTTCTGGTCTAATCAGTGGGGTGACTATGTTATTCACTCTGGTCTAATCAGTGGGGTGACTATGTTATTCACTCTCTGGTCTAATCAGTGGGGTGACTCCATGTTATTCACTTTCTGGTCTAATCAGTGGGGTGACTCCATGTTATTCACTTTCTGGTCTAACCAGTGGGGTGACTCTATGTTATTCACTTTCTGGTCTAACCAGTGGGGTGACTCTATGTTATTCACTCTCTGGTCTAACCAGTGGGGTGACTCTATGTTATTCACTTTCTGGTCTAATCAGTGGGGTGACTCTATGTTATTCACTCTCTGGTCTAATCAGTTGGGTGACTATGTTGTTCACTTTCTGGTCTAATCAGTGGGGTGACTATGTTATTCACTCTGGTCTAATCAGTGGGGTGACTCTGTTGTTCACTTTCTGGTCTAATCAGTGGGGTGACTATTTTATTCACTCTGGTCTAATCAGTGGGGTGACTATGTTATTCACTCTCTGGTCTAATCAGTGGGGTGACTCTATGTTGTTCACTTTCTGGTCTGATCAGTGGGGTGACTATGTTATTCACTTTCTGGTCTAATCAGTTGGGTGACTCCATGTTATTCACTTTCTGGTCTAATCAGTGGGGTGACTATGTTATTCACTCTCTGGTCTAATCAGTGGGGTGACTATGTTGTTCACTTTCTGGTCTAATCAGTGGGGTGACTATGTTATTCACTTTCTGGTCTAATCAGTGGGGTGACTCTATGTTGTTCACTTTCTGGTCTAATCAGTGGGGTGACTGTTATTCACTCTGGTCTAATCAGTGGGGTGACTATGTTATTCACTCTCTGGTCTAATCAGTGGGGTGACTATGTTATTCACTCTCTGGTCTAATCAGTGGGGTGACTCTATGTTATTCACTTTCTGGTCTAATCAGTGGGGTGACTCTATGTTATTCACTTTCTGGTGTAATCAGTGGGGTGACTCTATGTTATTCACTTTCTGGTCTAATCAGTGGGGTGACTATGTTATTCACTTTCTGGTCTAACCAGTGGGGTGACTGTTATTCACTCTGGTCTAATCAGTGGGGTGACTATGTTGTTCACTTTCTGGTCTAATCAGTGGGGTGACTATGTTATTCACTCTCTGGTCTAATCAGTTGGGTGACTATGTTGTTCACTTTCTGGTCTAATCAGTGGGGTGACTATGTTATTCACTCTGGTCTAATCAGTGGGGTGACTCTATGTTATTCACTCTTTGGTCTAATCAGTGGGGTGACTCTATGTTATTCACTTTCTGGTCTAATCAGTGGGGTGACTCTATGTTATTCACTTTCTGGTCTAATCAGTGGGGTGACTATGTTGTTCACTTTCTGGTCTAATCAGTGGGGTGACTATGTTATTCACTCTGGTCTAATCAGTGGGGTGACTATGTTATTCACTTTCTGGTCTAATCAGTGGGGTGACTCTATGTTGTTCACTTTCTGGTCTAATCAGTGGGGTAACTCTATGTTATTCACTCTCTGGTCTAATCAGTGGGGTGACTCCATGTTATTCACTTTCTGGTCTAACCAGTGGGGTGACTCTATGTTATTCACTTTCTGGTCTAATCAGTGGGTTGACTCTATGTTATTCACTTTCTGGTCTAATCAGTGGGGTGACTATGTTATTCACTTTCTGGTCTAACCAGTGGGGTGACTCTATGTTATTCACTCTGGTCTAATCAGTGGGGTGACTCTATGTTATTCACTCTCTGGTCTAATCAGTGGGGTGACTCTGATATTCACTCTCTGGTCTAATCAGTGGGGTGACTCCATGTTATTCACTTTCTGGTCTAATCAGTGGGGTGACTATGTTGTTCACTTTCTGGTCTAATCAGTGGGGTGACTGTTATTCACTCTGGTCTAATCAGTGGGGTGACTATGTTGTTCACTTTCTGGTCTAATCAGTGGGGTGACTATGTTATTCACTCTGGTCTAATCAGTGGGGTGACTATGTTATTCACTCTCTGGTCTAATCAGTGGGGTGACTCTATGTTGTTCACTTTCTGGTCTGATCAGTGGGGTGACTCTATGTTATTCACTCTCTGGTCTAATCAGTGGGGTGACTCCATGTTATTCACTTTCTGGTCTAACCAGTGGGGTGACTCTATGTTATTCACTTTCTGGTCTAACCAGTGGGGTGACTCTATGTTATTCACTCTCTGGTCTAACCAGTGGGGTGACTATGTTATTCACTTTCTGGTCTAATCAGTGGGGTGACTCTATGTTATTCACTCTCTGGTCTAATCAGTTGGGTGACTATGTTGTTCACTTTCTGGTCTAATCAGTGGGGTGACTATGTTATTCACTCTGGTCTAATCAGTGGGGTGACTCTGTTGTTCACTTTCTGGTCTAATCAGTGGGGTGACTATGTTATTCACTCTGGTCTAATCAGTGGGGTGACTATGTTATTCACTCTCTGGTCTAATCAGTGGGGTGACTCTATGTTGTTCACTTTCTGGTCTGATCAGTGGGGTGACTCTATGTTATTCACTCTCTGGTCTAATCAGTGGGGTGACTCCATGTTATTCACTTTCTGGTCTAACCAGTGGGGTGACTCTATGTTATTCACTTTCTGGTCTAATCAGTGGGGTGACTCCATGTTATTCACTTTCTGGTCTAACCAGTGGGGTGACTATGTTATTCACTTTCTGGTCTAATCAGTGGGGTGACTCTGATATTCACTCTCTGGTCTAATCAGTGGGGTGACTCCATGTTATTCACTTTCTGGTCTAATCAGTGGGGTGACTCTATGTTGTTCACTTTCTGGTCTAATCAGTGGGGTAACTCTATGTTATTCACTCTCTGGTCTAATCAGTGGGGTGACTCCATGTTATTCACTTTCTGGTCTAACCAGTGGGGTGACTCTATGTTATTCACTTTCTGGTCTAATCAGTGGGGTGACTCTATGTTATTCACTTTCTGCTCTAATCAGTGGGGTGACTATGTTATTCACTTTCTGGTCTAACCAGTGGGGTGACTCTATGTTATTCACTCTGGTCTAATCAGTGGGGTGACTCTATGTTATTCACTCTCTGGTCTAATCAGTGGGGTGACTCTGATATTCACTCTCTGGTCTAATCAGTGGGGTGACTCCATGTTATTCACTTTCTGGTCTAATCAGTG
This sequence comes from Lampris incognitus, assembly GCF_029633865.1. Classification (NCBI taxonomy): domain Eukaryota; kingdom Metazoa; phylum Chordata; class Actinopteri; order Lampriformes; family Lampridae; genus Lampris; species Lampris incognitus. Next base: position 147,884,429 of record NC_079212.1, on the reverse strand, counting down.
GGGTGACTATGTTGTTCACTTTCTGGTCTAATCAGTGGGGTGACTGTTATTCACTCTGGTCTAATCAGTGGGGTGACTATGTTGTTCACTTTCTGGTCTAATCAGTGGGGTGACTATGTTATTCACTCTGGTCTAATCAGTGGGGTGACTATGTTATTCACTCTCTGGTCTAATCAGTGGGGTGACTCCATGTTATTCACTTTCTGGTCTAATCAGTGGGGTGACTCCATGTTATTCACTTTCTGGTCTAACCAGTGGGGTGACTCTATGTTATTCACTTTCTGGTCTAACCAGTGGGGTGACTCTATGTTATTCACTCTCTGGTCTAACCAGTGGGGTGACTCTATGTTATTCACTTTCTGGTCTAATCAGTGGGGTGACTCTATGTTATTCACTCTCTGGTCTAATCAGTTGGGTGACTATGTTGTTCACTTTCTGGTCTAATCAGTGGGGTGACTATGTTATTCACTCTGGTCTAATCAGTGGGGTGACTCTGTTGTTCACTTTCTGGTCTAATCAGTGGGGTGACTATTTTATTCACTCTGGTCTAATCAGTGGGGTGACTATGTTATTCACTCTCTGGTCTAATCAGTGGGGTGACTCTATGTTGTTCACTTTCTGGTCTGATCAGTGGGGTGACTATGTTATTCACTTTCTGGTCTAATCAGTTGGGTGACTCCATGTTATTCACTTTCTGGTCTAATCAGTGGGGTGACTATGTTATTCACTCTCTGGTCTAATCAGTGGGGTGACTATGTTGTTCACTTTCTGGTCTAATCAGTGGGGTGACTATGTTATTCACTTTCTGGTCTAATCAGTGGGGTGACTCTATGTTGTTCACTTTCTGGTCTAATCAGTGGGGTGACTGTTATTCACTCTGGTCTAATCAGTGGGGTGACTATGTTATTCACTCTCTGGTCTAATCAGTGGGGTGACTATGTTATTCACTCTCTGGTCTAATCAGTGGGGTGACTCTATGTTATTCACTTTCTGGTCTAATCAGTGGGGTGACTCTATGTTATTCACTTTCTGGTGTAATCAGTGGGGTGACTCTATGTTATTCACTTTCTGGTCTAATCAGTGGGGTGACTATGTTATTCACTTTCTGGTCTAACCAGTGGGGTGACTGTTATTCACTCTGGTCTAATCAGTGGGGTGACTATGTTGTTCACTTTCTGGTCTAATCAGTGGGGTGACTATGTTATTCACTCTCTGGTCTAATCAGTTGGGTGACTATGTTGTTCACTTTCTGGTCTAATCAGTGGGGTGACTATGTTATTCACTCTGGTCTAATCAGTGGGGTGACTCTATGTTATTCACTCTTTGGTCTAATCAGTGGGGTGACTCTATGTTATTCACTTTCTGGTCTAATCAGTGGGGTGACTCTATGTTATTCACTTTCTGGTCTAATCAGTGGGGTGACTCTATGTTGTTCACTTTCTTTTCTAATCAGTGGGGTGACTATGTTATTCACTCTCTGGTCTAATCAGAGAGTGAATTCAGCCATGGTTCCAACCGTTCTGGAGGAGTGTCAATCTGTTTTAATAATTTTCCAGGTAAAGTTGTCACACATATGGCTGATACTAATGGACACTGTTAGTGGTAGTGGTGGATATAGACAATTTATTGTTTATTTTAGTCAATATATATGGGTATAATAATTATAAAGAAAACGGTAAGCTCCTTTCGAAAATCACAGAGGTTATAGTTGAATTGAAATCGTCCTTTCCTGCTGACTATGTGCTGGTAGGTTGCGACTTTAATTTAGCGCCTGATGAGTGGCTTGATAGGTGGCCATCCAATTATGCTCATTTTCATTACAACCCAGCTATCTCACAATTTAACATTGACAACAATTTGCTTGATATTTGGAGAAATGTAAATCCTAACCTAAAACAGTTCTCTTGGATTAAACCTGATGCAAGCAGCAAGTCGAGAATTGATTTTTGGCTTGGTACAGAGGCAGTGAAGGGAGCTACATTTAATTCTACCATCGCAAAGGCCCCCTTAACTGACCATTGTTTAGTCTCGGTAGTTTTGAATCCAGTCATAAAGCCTTTAAACTCCAAAGGCCATTGGAAGTTTAATGACGATCTGTTGAAAAATGAGGAATATTGTGCCTATATTAGAAGACTGATTTCTGAAATTAAAAGGACGTTCAACTCTCCTCTAACTGCAGCAAATGGGAGTTTCTGAAATACAACAGTCGAGTGCACTCTATTGGCTTTAATAAAAATCTGTGCAGACAAAACAGAGAGTATGAATGTACATTGCTAAATGACATCTGCATGTACACTTATAATAATCAGGACAATAACAACAGTAACGAACATAGTGACAGTCTTGTTGCTTTGCAGTCTAGGTTAGATGGGCTTTACATTAAAAAAGCCCATATGTGAGATCTCGAGCCAGGTGAATGGAAGAAGGTGAAAGAAATTCGGCTTACTTCTTTCAACTTGAAAAAAGGAGACAAGTAAAAAACACAATAAATAAGCTTATTATTGATGGGTCTGAATCATCTGAGCCAAAGGATATAGCAAATGAGGTATTTAATTTCTATAAGTCACTGTATTCCTCTTCGTTTTCTGACTCTGGTTCTATGCAGTTTTTTGACAAGTTTAAAGGTCACCTGCCTAGCATTGATCAACCCTTCAAAGATTTGTGTGATTCAGACGTTCTTATAGAAGAATTGGATTCTGTTATCCAAAAAATGGCTACAGGTAAATCTCCTGGCTCCGATGGTCTTACTACAAATTTTTTCAAAATTTTTTGGTCAGATATTAGAGAATTATTACTAAATGCAATAAAGGACTGCATAGAAAGGCAGGAACTGACCCCAACTATGAAACAAGAAGTAATAATTTTGATCCCTAAACCGGGGAAAGACAAAAGTATTCTTGATAGTTTAAGGCCTATCACTTTGCTAAATACAGACTATAAGATTCTGTCAGGAGTGTTAGCTGCCAGACTGAAAGAAGGTACAACACAAATAATTAGTGAAACACAGTCTGGTTCTATCAAGGGAAGATCTATTCACAATAACATCCGTCTGGTTCTGGATCTGCTAGATTACAGTGATTTAGTTGAAGATGATGGATTCTTACTGTTTCTAGATTTTCACAAAGCGTTTGATTCTGTTGAGCACCCTTTCATCTTACAAGCCCTACATCATTTTGGTTTTGGAGAAAGGTTTGTTGGTGTCATAAGCATGTTATACAAGGATATAAACAGTTGCGTGTCCTTACCTGGTGGTACCTGCTCGAGATTTGGTGTTAAAAGAGGCATTAGACAAGGCTGCGGCAGCTCCCCTTTGTTATTCATTATAGTAGCAGAATTACTTTCCATTCTAATTAAAAATGATAACACTGAGGGCCTAGAGGCCTTCGGCAACAAGTTATTGATACGCCAACTTGCGGATGACACCACACTTTTCTTAAAAAATGCCTCCCAGATCCCCTTGGCCCTTAAATCAGTTGAGCTCTTTACCAAAGCATCAGGTTTAACTCTGAATATAAGCAAATTTGAACTTGTGGCGATACATGAGCATTATTCTAGCTCTTTATTTGGTGTCCCTGTTTTAAAACCGAGGTTAAATATTTAGGAATTAACTTAAGTAAAAACCTTGAATCAAGAGAAGAGATGAATGTTCAGAATAATATTACAAAGTGTAAAGCTATATTAAACAGCTGGTTACAGAGGGAAATTACTCTGTTTGGGAGGACTCTACTCACCAAGATGGAGTCTCTCTAGATTTATTCATCCTGCTTATTCATTGGCAATTTCATCAAGAATGATTAAATCCATAAACCAAACTAATTTCAATTTTATTTGGAAAACCAAGTGTCATTATATCAGGAAAAGCGACCTCTTGAAAAGTTATGAAAATGGGGGGTTGAATGCCATTGATTTTGACATCATGAATGGTATGACCAAACTGAAGTGGCTAAAAGCCTTTGTCATGGATGAGACTGTGTTTTGGCATGCCATTCCTAATGCAATCTTTAAAAAGTTGGGAGGGGTTGCTTTTCTTTTGAACTGTCCAAGATACCATTACGTTTACCCGCCTTTCATAAACAAGTTTTGCAATATTGGAAACTGTTGTTTAAACACAACTTTACCCCCCATGTAGTTCCAATTTGGAATAATAGCTGTGTCCTGTTTAAGGGAAAATCTGTGTTTTTGGAAGAGTGGTGGAAAAAGGGTATTGGGTCCATTACAGACATCATGGATGACAGAGGCAATCTATTGAATTATAATGAGTTGTGTTTGAAATATAGTCTATCCTCCTGTGTAAAGGTCTATGACATGGTAATGGGTGCGATCCCTATACAGCTCAAGATGATGGTCTCACAGTGTCTTATCTACTCCTCTGTCAGCCCCACATTTCGCCCCTTAATGATTGACAACTTAAAATTTGTCGACAGAACCTGCAATAATCTCTTCATCAGAAACTCTCTGTTGAAGATCTGCTATCCTGACCCTTTAAGAAGGAATCATATTTTAGACATTTACTCAAATTTGAATGCCCAAAAATTAGAAAAAGATACATTTCATTCCCTACCCCCCCCCCAAAGCCAAAGAGGTTCACTTCAAGATAATTAATGATATTTACCCCTCCAGTGAATATTATAAGCTTAAAATTTAATGTAGATTGTAATTTCTGCCAATTCTGCAAGACAGACATAGAATCAACGGATCATTTATTTTTCCACTGTAACTTTACTTACAAGTTTTGGTATAATTTGTATGTATGGATGAAGTCGAGCATTAGTGCTCTACCGCCATTTCTACTAGTAAGTGTCAAATTTGGAATGTTAATGGAGGATAGAAATATAGAATTCTTGTTGAGTAGTGTGATTGCTGTGGCAAAATATTTCATACACAAATGTAAGTATTGCGAAACGCATCCCTGTTTAGCAGCCTTTAAAACCCAATTAGTAACTTTGTCCAAATCTATAAAATGTATGAAAAACAGAAATGCCCAAAAATTATTATTCTTTGCATTTGAACAGCTTAATGTAATTTAACCCCTGGAATATTGTATTGTCCTATTTTATTTGATTTGATTTTATCTCTTCTTAATTTTCCTTTTCTGTTTCCTTGTTTTGTTCTCATTGTCTTTGACATGTTTGATGTACTGTTCTTAGCTACTCTGTAGTTTTAGAGTACACTGGCTTTGTTTGGTGTGTTTACGTATCTGTAGTCTTAAGGTTAAAGTTAACCAGCTGGTGTTAAAGTTAACCAGCTGAGGTTAAAGCTAACCAGCTGAGGTTAAAGCTAACCAGCTGGTGTTAAAGTTAACCAGCTGATGACCGGCTGGTGATGTTTAAGGGCTGTATCGTAGGGTACCCTCCCAAACAGACCGAGGGTGACATGTAGGAACAGCAGATTTGAGAAATGCACCACAGAGAGAAGTGGACAGGCAGAAGTGGTTGCCACAGGACTTACTAAAAACAAACTTCCTCTCTAGTGGAAAAACCGTTTGTTTCTAAAAGACGCAACTCCTTCTCTACACTTCTCCATCACCACTCAAAGCAAACATGGCATCTCCACTGCTACCTAACCACCACCTCTGCTTTGCTGCTACCTAACCACCACCTCTCTGCTGCTACCTAACCACCACCTCTCCTCTCCTGCTGCCTAACCACCATCTCTCCTCTGCTGCTACCTAACCACCACCTCTGCTTTGCTGCTACCTAACCACCACCTCTCTGCTGCTACCTAACCACCACCTCTCCTCTGCTGCTGCCTAACCACCATCTCTCCTCTGCTGCTACCTAACCACCACCTCTGCTTTGCTGCTACCTAACCACCACCTCTCTGCTGCTACCTAACCACCACCTCTCCTCTGCTGCTGCCTAACCACCATCTCTCCTCTGCTGCTGCCTAACCACCACCTCTCCTTTCCTGCTACCTAACCATCACCTCTCTGCTGCTACCTAACCACCACCTCTCCTCTCCTGCTACCTAACCACCACCTCTCTGCTGCTACCTAACCTCCACCTCTCCTCTGCTGCTGCTAACCTCCACAGCACAGCTGGCCTGCACACTACAGATCAGAGTAACAGGCACATGAAGAGGCATTTGTTCTGTAAAAAAAAGCCACACACACACACGTGTGCACATGCCACTTCCTTCTCACATGCCCCCCCCCCTTCCTGCTTGGTTTACAGTAACCTGTTATCTTTATGGAAGAAGTGATTTGATAGTGAAGTTGTGTTTGTGTTTTTCTGTGTATGTGTCATCACTACATGTGTATGTGTAATCACTCATAATCACTAAATGGGTCATTTATCTTGATAACTTGAAGAGGTATCAGCGGTCCTTTTACTGTAAAACAACGTCTCGTGTGTGGCCAGTAGTTCATGTGAAACTCTGAACCCGTGTTTGGACCACAACACGTCCCATGCAAACCGCTGCTCGATGTGCAGGAAGTTGAAATGAGGAGGCTGGAAGTGCTGAGTGCCTGTACCAGGGAAGAACAGTGCGAGTGCAAACCAAACCACGTCAATACGTCATAGCTTTATATAGTACAAATACACATGTAACGCAGTGGTTAGCGCGGTCACCCCACAGCAAGAAGGTCCTGGGTTCGAGCCCCGGGGTAGTCCAGCCTTGGAGGTCGTCCCGGGTCGTCCTCTGTGTGGAGTTTGCATGTTCTCCCCGTGTCTGTGGGTTTCCTCCGGGGGCTCCGGTTTCCTCCCACAGTCCAAAGACATGTAGGTCAGGTGACTCAAAGACATGTAGGTCAGGTGACTCAAGGACATGTAGGTCAAGTGACTCCACTCTAGATCCATGTACCACCCTCCACTGTAGAGCCATTTACTACCCCCCACTTTAGATCCATGTACCACCCTCCACTATAGAGCCATGTACCACCCTCCACTGTAGATCCATGTACCACCCTCCACTATAGAGCCATTTACTACCCTCCACTGTAGATCCATGTACCACCCTCCACTGTAGATCCATGTACCACCCTCCACTATAGAGCCATGTACCACCCTCAACTATAGAGCCATGTACCACCCTCCACTGTAGATCCATGTACCACCCTCCACTATAGAGCCATGTACCACCCTCCACTGTAGATCCGCAGTGCGTTTCTCTATGGGGGGTTTGTACAGGGACCTCCAGCTGCTCCTGGGGCATGAGGTTGGTGCCAACACACTGAACCACCTCGACCTCTGCACGCCGGCTAGTGAAGTCCTGTTGAGAACCTTTACAGTGACTGCGTACGAGGCCTTCTGTGATGTACTTAAGAAGTCATGTAGTTCTACTGTTTTGAAAGACAGAATGGCCCCCTTCACTTCCTCCTGCTCCTCCAATGCTGCATGGAGATACTGCATGAGAGAGACAGAGAGAGTGAGAGACAGAGAGAGACACAGAGTTCTTCACTCAGAATAGAGGGGTGAGACGGGGCTGTGGACTTAGCCCGACACTGTTTAATATATATATTAATGAACTGGCGGTACAGCTGGAACAGTGTGCAGCCCCAGGTCTCCCCCTGTATGACATGGAAGTGAAATTTTTGCTTTATGCAGATGATCTAGTTTTATTGTCACCAACCGCAGATGGGCTGCAACAACTACTAGACCTGCTTGAGGGCTATTGCCAACATTGGGCCCTGGCAATAAATCCAAAAAAGACAGAAGTAATGATCTTCCAGAAGAAGCCCAGATGTCAGGAAAATAAATACCAGTTGACTCTAGGTAGCATCACCTTAGAACATACGATGCAGTATACTTACCTTGGTCTAATTATTACAGCATCAGGGAGTTTCAGTCGGGCAGTGAATAACCTAAAACAAAAAGCTGGCAGAGCTCTATATGCAATTAAAAATACATTCTTTAACATTGATATACCAATCTCCATCTGGTGCAAACTGTTTGATAGTGTAATTCTGCCCATTGCGCTATATGGAAGTGAGGTATGGGGTCCACCCAGTCTTTCCAGCTACACTAGATGGGACAAGCATCCAGCAGAAACCCTACATGCTGAATTCTGTAGAATGATTCTGAAAACACAAAGGAAAACACCAAACAACGCATGTAGGGCAGAATTAGGCCGGTTTCCGTTATTGATAAACGTACAAAAAAGATCTCTAAATTTCTGGATGCACTTAAATACAAGCCCAACAAATACATTGCACTTTAAAGCTCTGAAAACGCAAGAACTGAACCCCGAAAAGAGTCCCCTGAAGCAGCTGGCTCTGAGACTCATTAACCCTGTAACAAATACTAAGACCAACCAAACTCAGGCCAGCATTGCATCCCAAACAAACATACGATAAATCAGGCTATAAAACAAAGCAAGAACAATTATCTGAAACATTGGAACGCTGAAATCAAAACTCAAAACAAACTAGAAGTCTATCGGGCCCTAAAAACAAACTATGATCTAGAAGAACACCTCTTAACTGTCAGAGACAGGAAGCAGCGACAGACCCTCACCAAATACAGGCTCAGTGACCACAGTCTCGCCATTGAAAAGGGGAGACACAAAAAGACCTGGTTGCCAAAAGAGCATCAAACATGTGGTCAGTGTATGACAGATGAGGTGGAGACAGAGGGGCACTTCCTCCTTAAATGTGACCCATGTGAAAGACAGCACCGGGCTTTAGTCCAGGAGCTGGAACATGTGACTCCAGAGTAGCAGGACATGGAGGATGCAGGTAAGCTGCGGGGGGTCCTGGGAGGGGGCAGCGGCGAGCATTGCAGCAAGATTTATATTATCTTGCCACAACCTGAGAGACAGTGGGGGACGGCACCTATTGCTACTATTGTTATTTAATATCATAATCATTGTTGTTGTTGCTGTTATTATTATAATCATTGTTGTTGTTATTATTATTATAATCATTGTTGTTGTTATTATTATAATCATTGTTGTATTGTGTTGTTGTTGTTTTACATGCTTTGGCAATATGTACACAAACGTATGTCATGCCAATAAAGCACATATTGAATTGTATTGAATTGAGAGAGAGAGAGAGAGCGACAGACAGACTGACAGAGCGAGAGACAGAGTGAGAGACAGACAGACAGATAGAGAGAGAGTGAGAGACAGAGAGAGCGATTGACAGACTGACAGAGCGAGTGAGAGACAGAGACAGACAGACAGAGAGCGAGAGACAGACTGACAGAGCGAGAGACAGAGACAGAGACAGAGTGAGAGACAAGACAGACAGAGTGAGAGACAGAGAGAGCGGCAGACAGACTGACAGAGCGAGAGACAGAGAGTGAGAGACAGACAGAGTGAGAGACAGAGAGAGCGAGAGACAGACTGACAGAGCGAGAGACAGAGAGCGAGAGACAGAGAGAGTGAGTGAGAGACAGAGAGAGCGAGAGACAGACTGACAGAGCGAGAGACAGACAGACAGAGACAGAGAGAGCGACAGACAGACTGACAGAGCGAGAGACAGAGAGTGAGAGACAGACAGAGTGAGAGACAGAGAGAGCGACAGACAGACAGATAGAGAGAGAGACATAGAGAGAGAGTGAGAGACAGACTGACAGAGAGACAGAGACAGATAGAGAGACAGAGACAGAGAGCACGAGAGACAGAGCAACAGAGAGAGCACGAGAGAGAGACAGACCGAGAGAGCTCAGAGATGAAAACCTTTGCTAACCTTTGGCCTACTACCACCTGTATTTACACCTCTCTGTAAGCGATTAAGGAGGTGAAACTGTGTGTGTGTGTGTGTGTGTGTGTGTGTGTGTGTGTGTGTGTGTGTGTGTGTGTGTGTGTGAGAACCTGAGAAAAGCCCCTCCCTTTTCACAAGGATGATTACACCCCAGTGGATTACGATCTGTTCTTTTCTTCCTCTTCCTCCTTCACTTGTTCCTTTACTCCTCCTCCAGGTCAACAGGGGACTGAATCCCTCCATTACTCCCTTCAAACCTCAGTATTTCTGTTTTCCAATGTGGCATTGAATTGTATTTATGGTAATATGATTAGTTTGTGTGGTAGTGTTGTTTAGTGTATAGTATAGTACAATATAGTATAACATAGCATAGTATAGCATAGTATAATGTAATATGGCATGGCATGGTATAGTATAGTATAGTGTAATATGATATGTTATAGTATAGTATAGTGTAATATGATATAGTATAGTATGGTTTGGTATGGTATAGTATAGTGCAATATAGTATAACATAGCATAGTATAATGTAATATGGCGTGGCATGGCGTGGCATGGTATAGTATAGTATAGTGTAATATGATATAGTATAGTATAGTGCAATATGATATAGTATAGTATGGTTTGGTATAGTATAGTATAGTGTAATATGATATAGTATAGTATGGTTTGGTATGGTATAGTATGGTTTGGTATAGTATAGTATAGTGCAATATGATATAGTATAATATGGTTTGGTATGGTATAGTATAGTATAGTATAGTGCAATATGATATAGTATGGTTTGGTATGGTATAGTATAGTATATTGCAATATGATATAGTATAGTATGGTTGGGTATGGTATGGATAGACAGATTATTTTATTAGCCACACGACCAAGGCCGGTGGAACTTGTTTTTGGTACGCTTTACACTCTGCAGCACAGTACATACATGGACAACAGCATACACTCCACATATTATCACGAACAATACAGCTACACAATAACAATACAGCTGCACAATAACAATACAGCTGCACAATAACAACACAGCTGCACAATAACAATACAGCTGCACAATAACAATACAGCTGCACAATAACAATACAGCTGCACAATAACACAGCTGCACAATAACAACACAGCTACACAATAACAACACAGCCACACAATAACAACACAGCTACACAATAACAACACAGCTGCACAATAACAACACAGCTGCACAATAACAATACAGCTGCACAATAACACAGCTGCACAATAACAACACAGCTACACAATAACAACACAGCTACACAATAACAATACAGCTACACAATAACAACACAGCTGCACAATAACAACACAGCTACACAATAACAACACAGCTGCAGAATAACAATACAGCTGCACAATAACAACACAGCTACACAATAACAACACAGCTGCACAATAACAACACAGCTACACAATAACAACACAGCTACACAATAACAATACAGCTACACAATAACAACACAGCTGCACAATAACAACACAGCTACACAATAACAATACAGCTGCACAATAACAGAAATAAACATGTCATGCATAACAGGTGGATGGAGGTGTTTATGTCAGTGGTGTGTGAGGAGGGACTATAGGGAGGAATTCAGAGTCCTGATGGCTAGGGGGCGAAACTGTTTGCCAAGCGTTTGGTCTTAGTTGACAGTGACCTGTAGCGCCTCCCTGAGGGAAGCAGCTGGAAGAGGTGATGAGGAGGATGTGAGGGGTCAGAGGTGATCTTCCCTGCGCTTTACAGTCCGGGGAGTATGTAGAGATTCAGCTGAGGGGAGTGGGTTGTCTGGGATTTTGGATGCCATGTTGACAATCCGCTACAGTTTTTTTCCGTGTTTGACTGTTTGTGCCGCCGTACCATACTGTAATACTGTAATACTATAATACTGTAGTACTGTAATACTATAATACTGTAATATTGTAGTACTATGATACTGTAGTGCTGTAATACTATAATGCTGTAATACTGTAACACTATAATACTGTAATACTGTAACACTATAGTACTGTAATACTGTAATAGAAGATGTTATGATGGACTGGATAATGGCTGAGTAAAACAGAACGAGCAGTTGATGTTTGATCCGGTATTTTTTTAAGCTGCCTAAGAAAGTAAAGTCGTTGTTGAGCTTTTGCAATGATGTGTTCAGTGTTAATTTTCCACTTCAGGTTATTACTGATGTATGTTCCAAGGAATTTAAAAGAGTGGGTGGTGGTGATGGGGTCTCCGTTCATTTGTATGGGTGTTTTGGGATTTGGCATGCATCGGAAGTCAACAATGAGTTTTTGGGTTTTGGCTGTACTAAGCAGAAGGTCGTTGCTTGCACACCAAGTGACAGCTTGGTCTACTTCAGTGCAGTACTGGGTTTCATCATTGTTGGAGATGAGGTCTACGATGAGATGAGGCCTACAATGGTTGTGTCGTCTGCGTATTTTATTATTTTCACAGAGCTATCTGTGGCTGTGAGGTGGGTGGTGTAAGGTGAGAAGAGCCAGGGGGAGAGAACACAGCCCTGAGGAGCACCTGTACTGCCCTGAGGAGCACAGGTCCTCATTATGGTATGGTATGGTATGGTATGGTATAGTGTAGTGTAGTATAGTATAGTATAGTTCTTCGGCAGTCCATTGAAACAGTGATGACTTTGATGCAGTTTAAGCTCGGCAAGCACACCTGTGGGCCATCAGGCGGCATTAGAGCGACAATATCGTCCACATTTGTCACAGACAAATGTTGTTTGAGTTGGTCTGTGATGTCTTGCATGGTGGGCCTTATCATAGGCTTCTTGTCTCTTTTGTTCAACAGCTGTTCTCGATTGCCTTACTGACTGTGGAGCGCCATCTCTGTCTGTCCAGGGCCACTGTCTCCCAGCTGGAGTCGTTTATGCCGCAAATCTTCATGTGGCGCTTGAGCACATCTTTGAGCTTCTGGCCTCCCTGCTTCCTTTTTCCCTGACACAGCTCCCCGTAGAAAACCTTTTTTGGTAGGGGGTTGTCTGGCATTCTTCTCACACGGCCGGCCCATCTGAGCTGGGAGGCTGTTGTTAGGGCTTCAACACTGACGGTACCAGCACGTCTCAATACTTCCACGTCAGGCACCTTGTCTTCCCATCTGATTTGCAGCAGCTTTCGCAGATGATGAAGCTGTATGCTGGTGAGCTTCTTGATGTGCTTGCGATACAGGGTCATGCATTCAGTGGCGTATAGTAGAGACGAGAGAACAGCTGTGTTGTAGACCTTGATCTTTTTTGTCAGTCTGACGTCATGGTGGGACCAAAGTCATTTATGGAGGGCACCAAAGGCTTTTGTGGCCACTTGGATTCTTCTGTCCACTTCCAGCACTGCCCAGATAGGTAAAGCAGCCAGTGGTCTTCAGAGTTGCTCCATTAACCAAACTACTGGGCTGACCTTCTTCGGGGCTTGTTTGAGGGGGAGGCTGGTACAGAAGCTCTGTTTTGGAGACGATCTTCAGTCCAAAGAGGGTGACCACTGAAGAGAAGCGGTCTACTATTTCTTGCATTTCTCCAGGCTCATTGGCAACTAGAGCTGAGTCATCCGCATAGAGACGCTCTCGACCACAGAGTTCTCTTGTTTTGGTAGACGCCTTGAGTCTATAGTATAGTATAGTATAGTATAGTATAGTATAGTATAGTGCAATATAGTATAGCGTAGCATAGCATGGTATGGTATGGTATAATAATAAATTAAACTTATATAGCACTTTTCTAACACTCAAAGTTGCTTTACAATAAACGGGGTGAAACAAGACAACAGATGAACACAACACAGACATACAGGGGTGGATGGGAAGGGGGGCAAACATACAGGGGTGGATGGGAAGGGGGGGCAGACATACAGGGGTGGATGGGAAGGGGGGCTACGAGAGGGGGAAGCGGCAGCCACACACGATGCCAGCAGTACTCTCCCACTTAAACACACACAAACGGGCAAGAAAAACAAACATCATAAATCACATAAATCATAGATGAAAGCAAGTCTGAAGAGGTACAGTACAGTAGTACAGTACAGTATAGTATAGTACAAAACAGTACAGTACAGTATAGTACAGTACAGTACAGTATAGTACAATACAGTAGAGCACAGTATAATATAGTACAGTATAGTATAGTACAGTACAGTATAGTACAATACAGTAGAGCACAGTATAATATAGTACAGTACAGTATAGTATAGTACAATACAGTAGAGCACAGTATATTATATTATAGTATTGTATAGTACAGAATTGCACAGTACAGTGTAGTACAGTATAATGAGTAAAGTATAGTATATAGTGTATACTAGGGGCGGCAGTATCTCAGGAGGTAGAGCAGGTCGTCTGGTAACTGGAGGGTCGCCGGTTCGATCCTCGGCTCCTGCTGGTAAAAATGTGGCGGGGTCTCTGAGCAAGACACCCAACCCCCACCTGCTCCTGATGAGCTGCTCATTACCTAGTGTGGCTGAGACCTCCATCTGTGTGTGTGTGTGTGTGTTTACACACAACATTAATCACAGTAACATTAATACACGACATTAAAACACAATAAAACCATTACGGAACAAGGTGAGTTTGGATGAATGATGGGAACGTGGACAGATCTGGGGCTGAGCAGGAGGCGGTGTCCAGCCCACAGTACACAGTGATGAGTATGGTACAGTGAATGGTAGAGGACAATATGTGATTATTATTTCTTTACGTACAGTAAAAGTGGGCACATTAAAGTCTAGCCATGTTCCTTTACAGTTGTGTATCTATTAAAAAGACAGCAGCAGCAGAGAGAAGCTTCTAATCCCATTATGTTGGATAATACCCGGCTGACCTCTGCAGCTCCTCAGTCAAGGTGTGCAGCAGTTATGCAGCCTTGGTCCACATGCCGTCCCTGCAGTGATGAGCAGCCATGGCCCACATGCCGCCTCATTAGTGATGAGCAGCCATGGCCCACATGCCGCCTCATTAGTGATGAGCAGCCATGGCCCACATGCCGTCTCATCAGTGATGAGCAGCCATGGCCCACATGCCGTCCCTGCAGTGATGAGCAGCCATGGCCCACATGCCGTCTCATCAGTGATGAGCAGCCATGGCCCACATGCCGTCTCATCAGTGATGAGCAGCCATGGCCCACATGCCGTCTCATCAGTGATGAGCAGCCATGGCCCACATGCCGTCTCATCAGTGATGAGCAGCCATGGCCCACATGCCGTCTCATCAGTGATGAGCAGCCATGGCCCACATGCCGTCTCATCAGTGATGAGCAGCCATGGCCCACATGCCGTCCCTGCAGTGATGAGCAGCCATGGCCCACATGCCGTCTCATCAGTGATGAGCAGCCATGGTCCACATGCCGTCCCTGCAGTGATGAGCAGCCATGGCCCACATGCCGTCTCATCAGTGATGAGCAGCCATGGCCCACATGCCGTCTCATCAGTGATGAGCAGCCATGGCCCACATGCCGTCCCTGCAGTGATGAGCAGCCATGGCCCACATGCCGTCTCATCAGTGATGAGCAGCCATGGCCCACATGCCGTCCCTGCAGTGATGAGCAGCCATGGTCCACATGCCGTCCCTGCAGTGATGAGCAGCCATGGCCCACATGCCGTCCCTGCAGTGATGAGCAGCCATGGCCCACATGCCGTCCCTGCAGTGATGAGCAGCCATGGCCCACATGCCGTCCCTGCAGTGATGAGCAGCCATGGCCCACATGCCGTCCCTGCAGTGATGAGCAGCCATGGCCCACATGCCGTCTCTGCAGTGATGAGCAGCCATGGCCCACATGCCGTCTCATCAGTGATGAACAGCCATGGCCCACATGCCGTCTCTGCAGTGATGAGCAGCCTTGGCCCACATGCCGTCTCATCAGTGATGAGCAGCCATGGCCCACATGCCGTCTCATCAGTGATGAACAGCCATGGCCCACATGCCGTCTCATCAGTGATGAGCAGCCTTGGCCCACATGCCGTCCATGTAAGGATGAGCAGCCATGGCCCACATGCCGTCCCTGCAGTGATGAGCAGCCATGGCCCACATGCCGTCTCATCAGTGATGAGCAGCCTTGGCCCACATGCCGTCTCATCAGTGATGAGCAGCCATGGCCCACGTGCCGTCTCATCAGTGATGAGCAGCCATGGCCCACATGCCGTCTCATCAGTGATGAGCAGCCATGGCCCACATGCTGCCGCTGTAGTTATGAGCAGCCATGGCCCACATGCCGTCTCATCAGTGATGAGGAGCCATGGCCCACATGCCGTCCCTGCAGTGATGAGCAGCCATGGCCCACATGCCGTCTCATCAGTGATGAGCAGCCATGGCCCACATGCCGTCCCTGGAGTGATGATCAGCCATGGCCCACATGCCCTCCCTGGAGTGATGAGCAGCCATGGCCCACATGCCCTCCCTGGAGTGATGATCAGCCATGGCCCACATGCCCTCCCTGCAGTGATGAGCAGCCATGGCCCACATGCCGTCTCATCAGTGATGAGCAGCCATGGCCCACATGCCGTCCCTGGAGTGATGAGCAGCCATGGCCCACATGCCCTCCCTGCAGTGATGAGCAGCCATGGCCCACATGCCGCCCCTGGAGTGATGAGCAGCCATGGCCCACATGCCGTCCCTGGAGTGATGAGCAGCCATGGTCCACATGCCGTCCCTGGAGTGATGAGCAGCCATGGTCCACATGCCGTCCCTGGAGTGATGAGCAGCCATGGCCCACATGCTGCCGCTGTAGTTATGAGCAGCCATGGTCCACATGCCGTCCCTGCAGTGATGAGCAGCCATGGCCCACATGCCGTCCCTGGAGTGATGAGCAGCCATGGCCCACATGCCGTCCATGTAAGGATGAGCAGCCATGGCCCACATGCCGTCCCTGCAGTGATGAGCAGCCATGGTCCACATGCTGTCCTGCAGTGATGAGCAGCCATGGCCCACATGCCGTCTCATCAGTGATGAGCAGCCATGGCCCACATGCCGTCTCTGCAGTGATGAGCAGCCATGGCCCACATGCCGTCTCATCAGTGATGAGCAGCCATGGCCCACATGCCGTCTCATCAGTGATGAACAGCCATGGCCCACATGCCGTCCATGTAAGGATGAGCAGCCATGGCCCACATGCCGTCCCTGCAGTGATGAGCAGCCTTGGCCCACATGCCGTCTCATCAGTGATGAGCAGCCATGGCCCACATGCCGTCTCATCAGTGATGAGCAGCCATGGCCCACATGCCGTCTCATCAGTGATGAGCAGCCATGGCCCACATGCCGTCTCATCAGTGATGAGCAGCCATGGCCCACATGCCGTCTCATCAGTGATGAGCAGCCATGGCCCACATGCCGTCTCATCAGTGATGAGCAGCCTTGGCCCACATGCCGTCTCATCAGTGATGAGCAGCCATGGCCCACATGCCGTCCCTGCAGTGATGAGCAGCCATGGCCCACATGCCGTCTCATCAGTGATGAGCAGCCATGGCCCACATGCCGTCCCTGCAGTGATGAGCAGCCATGGCCCACATGCCGTCTCATCAGTGATGAGCAGCCATGGCCCACATGCCGTCTCATCAGTGATGAGCAGCCATGGCCCACATGCCGTCTCATCAGTGATGAGCAGCCTTGGCCCACATGCCGTCCATGTAAGGATGAGCAGCCATGGCCCACATGCCGTCTCTGCAGTGATGAGCAGCCATGGCCCACATGCCGTCTCATCAGTGATGAGCAGCCATGGCCCACATGCCGTCCATGTAAGGATGAGCAGCCATGGCCCACATGCCGTCTCTGCAGTGATGAGCAGCCATGGCCCACATGCCGTCTCATCAGTGATGAGCAGCCATGGCCCACATGCCGTCCATGTAAGGATGAGCAGCCATGGCCCACATGCCGTCTCATCAGTGATGAGCAGCCATGGCCCACATGCCGTCCCTGCAGTGATGATCAGCCATGGCCCACATGCCGTCCCTGGAGTGATGATCAGCCATGGCCCACATGCCGTCCATGTAAGGATGAGCAGCCATGGCCCACATGCCGTCTCATCAGTGATGAGCAGCCATGGCCCACATGCCGTCTCATCAGTGATGAGCAGCCATGGCCCACATGCCGTCCCTGCAGTGATGAGCAGCCATGGCCCACATGCCGTCTCATCAGTGATGAGCAGCCATGGCCCACATGCCGTCTCATCAGTGATGAGCAGCCATGGCCCACATGCCGTCTCATCAGTGATGAGCAGCCATGGCCCACATGCCGTCTCATCAGTGATGAGCAGCCTTGGCCCACATGCCGTCCCTGCAGTGATGAGCAGCCATGGCCCACATGCCGTCCCTGCAGTGATGAGCAGCCATGGCCCACATGCCGTCTCATCAGTGATGAGCAGCCATGGCCCACATGCCGTCTCATCAGTGATGAGCAGCCATGGCCCACATGCCGTCTCATCAGTGATGAGCAGCCATGGCCCACATGCCGTCCCTGCAGTGATGAGCAGCCATGGCCCACATGCCGTCTCATCAGTGATGAGCAGCCATGGCCCACATGCCGTCCCTGCAGTGATGAGCAGCCATGGTCCACATGCCCTCCCTGGAGTGATGAGCAGCCATGGCCCACATGCCCTCCCTGGAGTGATGAGCAGCCATGGCCCACATGCCCTCCCTGGAGTGATGATCAGCCATGGCCCACATGCCCTCCCTGCAGTGATGAGCAGCCATGGCCCACATGCCGTCTCATCAGTGATGAGCAGCCTTGGCCCACATGCCGTCCCTGGAGTGATGAGCAGCCATGGCCCACATGCCCTCCCTGCAGTGATGAGCAGCCATGGCCCACATGCCGCCCCTGGAGTGATGAGCAGCCATGGCCCACATGCCGTCCCTGGAGTGATGAGCAGCCATGGTCCACATGCCGTCTCATCAGTGATGAGCAGCCATGGCCCACATGCCGTCCCTGCAGTGATGAGCAGCCATGGCCCACATGCCGTCCCTGCAGTGATGAGCAGCCATGGCCCACATGCCGTCCCTGCAGTGATGAGCAGCCTTGGCCCACATGCCGTCTCATCAGTGATGAGCAGCCATGGCCCACATGCCGTCCCTGCAGTGATGAGCAGCCATGGCCCACATGCCGTCTCATCAGTGATGAGCAGCCTTGGCCCACATGCCGTCTCATCAGTGATGAGCAGCCTTGGCCCACATGCTGTCTCATCAGTGATGAGCAGCCATGGCCCACATGCCGTCTCATCAGTGATGAGCAGCCATGGCCCACATGCCGTCCATGTAAGGATGAGCAGCCATGGCCCACATGCCGTCCCTGCAGTGATGAGCAGCCATGGCCCACATGCCGTCTCATCAGTGATGAGCAGCCTTGGCCCACATGCCGTCTCATCAGTGATGAGCAGCCATGGCCCACATGCCGTCCCTGCAGTGATGAGCAGCCATGGCCCACATGCCGTCTCATCAGTGATGAGCAGCCATGGCCCACATGCCGTCCCTGCAGTGATGAGCAGCCATGGCCCACATGCCTCCCTGCAGTGATGAGCAGCCATGGCCCACATGCCGTCCCTGCAGTGACGAGCAGCCATGGTCCACATGCCGTCCCTGCAGTGATGAGCAGCCATGGCCCACATGCCGTCTCATCAGTGATGAGCAGCCATGGCCCACATGCCGTCCCTGGAGTGATGAGCAGCCATGGTCCACATGCCGTCCCTGGAGTGATGAGCAGCCATGGCCCACATGCTGCCGCTGTAGTTATGAGCAGCCATGGTCCACATGCCGTCCCTGCAGTGATGAGCAGCCATGGCCCACATGCCGTCCCTGGAGTGATGAGCAGCCATGGCCCACATGCCGTCCATGTAAGGATGAGCAGCCATGGCCCACATGCCGTCCCTGCAGTGATGAGCAGCCATGGTCCACATGCTGTCCTGCAGTGATGAGCAGCCATGGCCCACATGCCCTCCCTGCAGTGATGAGCAGCCATGGCCCACATGCTGCCCCTGCAGTGATGAGCAGCCATGGCCCACATGCCCTCCCTGCAGTGATGAGCAGCCATGGCCCACATGCCGTCCTGCAGGGATGAGCAGCCATGGCCCACATGCCGTCCTGCAGGGGTGAGCAGCCATGGCCCACATGCCGTCCTGCAGGGGTGAGCAGCCATGGCCCACATGCCGCCCCTGCAAGGATGAGCAGCCATGACCCACATGCTGTCCTGCAGGGATGAGCAGCCATGGTTCACATTCCGCCTGTGTAAGGATAAGCAGCCATGGCCCACATACCGTCCTGCAGGGATGAGCAGCCATGGTTCACATTCCGCCTGTGTAAGGATAAGCAGCCATGGCCCACATGCTGTCCTGCAGGGATGAGCAGCCATGGCCCACATGCTGTCCTGCAGGGATGAGCAGCCATGGCCCACATGCCGTCCCTGCAGGGATGAGCAGCCATGGCCCACATGCCGTCCTGCAGGGATGAGCAGCCATGGCCCACATGCTGTCCTGCAGGGATGAGCAGCCATGGCCCACATGCTGCCGCTGTAGTTATGAGCAGCCATGGCACACATGCTGTCCTGTAGTGATGAGCAGCCATGGCCCACATGCCGTCCCTGCAGGGATGAGCAGCCATGGTCCACATTCTGTCCCTGCTGGTATGAGCAGAACACATACACAAACAAGTGTGATGCAACACGTGGAGAAAGGCTGTCGCCAAGTCCAATTCTAACTGGAGTTTTAATGTTAGCCAGCTAAGTTTGTACATACAAGGAATTTGATGTAGTGGGATGCAAAATTATAAAATTACAATAGACATAAAACAGCTTTCTTAAAAAGTACTTAAACCAATAATGTCTGTCTTTGAATATCTGGAAAAGACAATAAAATATTGGTGCGTGCGTGTGTATGTGTACACACACACTTGCTGTGAGGCAACTGTGCTAACCACTGGGCCACCATATAGATAGATAGTTGACTTATTAAAATGCCTTAGCAGCCAGGTGCTTTACAATTGAAGTGACAAATGACAGCAGATGAGACTAATAAGTAATAAATAATAAGAAAAGTTATAGTATATACAAACGATATATGATATCTCCCCTAACCCTTTTTTCAGGTGGTGTGTGTCTTCCTGAAGCTCGGGTCCTCTACCAGAGGCCTGGAAGTTTGAGGGTTCTGTGCAGTACCTTGGCTGTTCCTAGGACCACTATCTTCTGGACAGAGACCTCAGATGTTGTTCCTGGAATCTGCTGTAGCCACTCTCCCAGTTTGGGGGTCACAGTCCCAGTGCTCCTGTTACCACTGGGACTACTGTGGATTTCACCTTCCACATCTGATCTAGTTCTTCCCTCAGCCCTTGGTACTTCTCTAGCTTCTCATGCTCTTTCTTCCTGATGTTGCCACGGCTCAGGATTGCTACATCATTCACTACTGCTGTCTTCTGTTCCTTGTCGACCACCACGATGTCTGGTTGGTTAGCCAGCACCTGCTTGTCAGTCTGGAACTTGAAGTCCCACAGGATCTTAGCTCTGCCATTCTCAACCACCTTAGGTGGTGTCTCCCATTTGGACCTGGGGGCTGCTTCCAGTCTGTATTCAGTAGAGATGTTCCTGTATACTATCCCAGCCACTTGGTTATCATGTTCAGTGTACGCTTTCCCAGCTAGCATTTTACACCCTGCTTCTATGTACTGGACTGTCTCAGGGCGTCTTTGCACAGCCTACATCTTGGGTCTTGTCTGGTGTGGTAGACCCCTGCCTCAACTGAACTGGTCTTGAGTGTCTGTTCTTGTGCTGCTATGATCAGAACCTCTCTGCTGTCCTTCAGTCCAGCCTTTCTAGCCACTGGTAGGATTTCTTGATATTAGCCACGTCTTCAATCTGTTGATGGTACATCCCATGGAGAGCCTTAGTCTTCCATGATACCTCCTCTTCTTCCTCCCCACTCTCTGTCTTCTGCTGCCTGAGGTACTCACTCAGCAGTTCGTCCTAGGGAGCCCTCTTACTGATGAACTCATGGATGTTCCTTGCTTCATCCTGGATAGTGTCTCTGACATTCACTAACCCTCGGCCCCCATCTTTTGGCTTATCGTACAGTATCAGGCTACTGGACTTCAGGTGGAACCTCTCTGCATTGTGAGGAGGAGTGTCTGTGTCCTTCTGTCTGCGGCCTTTGCCTCTTCCTTTGGCCAGCAAATTATTCCAGCTGGGTATCTGATGACTGATAGGGCATATGTGTTGATGTCTTGGATCTTATTCTTCCATTGAGCTGGCTCCTGGGGCTCTGCCTCACTCTCTGGAGGTACTCGGCTGTAGCTGACCTCCGTGCTCTGCCACCTCGTGGTTTCCATTTACCTGTGGAATACCCAGGTACTTGTAACTGGGTATATATATATATATAAATAAATATGTGTGTGTGTGTGTGTGTGTGTGTGTGAAGTGAGCTCTGTATACAGCATATTACTGCTATGGGGAGATATTAATATTGTTTAAATTATAATACACTTGAACGGTGAAATAAAAAGAATTTTCAAGGCAGGAATTCGTCTCTGTAAACATGCACCACAGTCCTTGTGGCTCTACTGCCACCTGGCGGTTGATATCCATGTTGTGTTTTTTTTGTTCTTTTTCCTAATCATGATTTTTTTATTACAACTTGCTAATTATCTGTCAGTCAGGATGACACCACGTTCACTGTGCATGTGTTCAATAAAAGTAAGGCAGGCTTTATGAAAGCCAGGCGCAACTGGATGACGCAACACAAGAGGAATAATTCAAGCCCAGCAATGGAAAGCAATAAAAGAGGGAGGATGTCAGTCAAAGTGGTTTTGACTGACAGGTACTTTAGTGAGACCTGCTTTTGCATAGCTGCTGCGCAGAAACCTTTTTGTCGGCAAAATAAAATAAAAATAAATCCGAACGTTCCCTTTAAATTTCCCAGCGGAAGTTCCGCGCCGACCCGCGGCGCGAGATTGAAACGTGGAAGCGCGTCGGTATTTCCGGACGGGAGCTCGGTCGTACGGCAGTTATAAGACGGTACCGCCGCGCACGTGCGTCTCACCAGCAGCGGCGAGGTACTCGGAGAAGCCGTCCTCCAGCGCCGGCAGGAGGCGGAGGGGCGGAAGATGGCGTCTGGGACGGTGAGTTGTCGCCTTTGGTAAGCCAGCCGGGCGGGATGTGACGTCAGAGCTCGGCTCCGTGCCGTTTGTATGTAGGATGGCTTTCACATGGCCGCGGGAAGAGAAACCATGACAACCATGACGTATGTGAAAGCCTCGGCACCGCGGTTATGAACCACGTCCTCGGGTCTCTGCAGGCCTGCTGGGTTTCTATTCTGGCAGGTAGGCCTCGGGTCTCTGCAGGCCTGCTGGGTTTCTAGTCTGGCTGTTGGCAGGTAGGCCTCGGGTCTCTGCGGGCCTGCTGGGTTTCTATTCTGGCAGGTAGGCCTCGGGTCTCTGCGGGCCTGCTGGGTTTCTAGTCTGGCTGCTGGCAGGTAGGCCTCGGGTCTCTGCAGGCCTGCTGGGTTTCTAGTCTGGCAGGTAGGCCTCGGGTCTCTGCAGGCCTGCTGGGTTTCTAGTCTGGCAGGTAGGCCTCGGGTCTCTGCGGGCCTGCTGGGTTTCTATGCTGGCAGGTAGGCCTTGGGTCTCTGCAGGCCTGCTGGGTTTCTATTCTGGCAGGTAGGCCTCGGGTCTCTGCGGGCCTGCTGGGTTTCTAGTCTGGCTGCTGGCAGGTAGGCCTCGGGTCTCTGCAGGCCTGCTGGGTTTCTAGTCTGGCAGGTAGGCCTCGGGTCTCTGCGGGCCTGCTGGGTTTCTATGCTGGCAGGTAGACCTCGGGTCTCTGCGGGCCTGCTGGGTTTCTATTCTGGCAGGTAGGCCTCGGGTCTCTGCGGGCCTGCTGGGTTTCTAGTCTGGCTGCTGGCAGGTAGGCCTCGGGTCTCTGCGGGCCTGCTGGGTTTCTATTCTGGCAGGTAGGCCTCGGGTCTCTGCGGGCCTGCTGGGTTTCTAGTCTGGCTGTTGGCAGGTAGGCCTCGGGTCTCTGCGGGCCTGCTGGGTTTCTAGTGTGGCAGGTAGGCCTCGGGTCTCTGCGGGCCTGCTGGGTTACTAGTCGGGCTGCTGGCAGGTAGGCCTTGGTTCTCTGCGGGCCTGCTGGGTTTCTAGTCTGGCTGCTGGCAGGTAGGCCTTGGTTCTCTGCGGGCCTGCTGGGTTTCTAGTCTGGCTGCTGGCAGGTAGGCCTCGGGTCTCTGCAGGCCTGCTGGGTTACTAGTCGGGCTGCTGGCAGGTAGGCCTCGGGTCTCTGCGGGCCTGCTGGGTTTCTAGTCTGGGTAGGCCTCAGGTCTCTGCAGGTCTGCTGGGTTTCTATTCTGGCAGGTAGGCCATTATATTCAGCTGTTGTCCCGGGGAGCAAGCCCCACCTGACCGGAGGCTGAACACCTGGAACAACAGGTGTAGCTGCTCAATCATCACAGCTGGAGGTGGATGGCAGGAACCACTGAGCCAATGACACGGCGGGGGGGGGGGTGATTAGGTGGCCGGATGGAGAGAGCCAGGTTGGGAATGTAATGAGTCACCTGTAACACTGCCTCATATAACGAGGTTTCAGAAAAGGTGCGAGGAAGACCAGAAAGGAAGGGGGTATTACCAGTTAGGAAAAGAGCTCTAAAGAAAGGAGCAGAAGGGAGGAGGTCATGGTAACAAGACTAAGCTTGGACCACACAGGATTAAATGGCACCTTGTTTAGCAGGGGGGAAGGGACTCTGATTAGTGTGAGAACTGTGGCGTTAAAGAAAGCGCTGAACATGTAACGCTACACTGTAACATGTAGGGAGTGGAAAGAGAAAGGTGACAGGATGAAGTCCGGGAGGCGGGACGGGAGTGGGGAGTGGAATCTGATGGGGATACTGGGAGCAGGAGGAGAGGGAGAGGGGATTAGAGTCACCAGGAAGGCATCATTTATTTTCTTAAGCGACACAAGGTTGATGGGTAGAATTTAATAGGGTAAAATGACATGATGTTACAAACTCTTGTACAATAGGTGGAGGGATGCACCTTAAAGTTGGCGATCTGCCAGTAAACCGAGAGGAGAAGAAGAAGAAGAAGAAGCAGAATGAGGTTTAATTCTGCTCTGGCCCCTGTAGAATAGACAGACACATGTAGCTGTAATGCAGCTCCATATTAATGCAGCAACAACAACCCAGACAGCAAAGCTGCTGTGGCCCGGACCCGTCCCACACCGACACTTCATCCGGCCCACATACCGTGTGGAATGATGGCACTTGGGCGGTCCGCTCCTTTTTGCCAGACCTGGGTCAGAACCAAGCCATAGCAATGCCGCATGTACCACATATTTGCCAAAGGTGGCCATATTTGTTTTGTGATATTTGGGCCATACTCACCATTTACCACACGGGCCACTTCAGGGTCACATCCAGATCACATGTTGTCCAGAGCACCGCATCTTTGCCAGAAAAGGCCCACATGTGATTTGGCGTATTTGGGCCATATTTGCCGTTATACATGTCTTACTTACAGCTCTAAGGGTCTTAGAGCTGTAAGTAAGTGAGGCATTACCGTAAGACATGTATAGAAATGTGTCACGGACCACCATCATGACACAGTCTAAACTATTTTTAGATAAGATTTGCAACTAACATTGAAGACTTTTTAATTTGAAGAACTTTTTTTAATGGCAAACTTACACACTACTTGGAATTTTACATTTTTCGCATTTCTTCCTGTCACATGTTTACATCAGAGCCAAGCATATTCATTGATTCCAGGTCAGAGTGCAAGCTGCCTGCAGCGTTGCTGCCGTGGAGACTCTACAGGTCAGTGCCCTGCTGGGGGCGTAGTGAGCCCGTAGATTCAGATGCCATGTTTTAGTTGCCAGTCCACAGATGGGCTTGAGCAGTCATCTGTCACATCAGAATGACATGATGGAGGGTAATGAATCAGTCTCCATCCATCTGGTACGTCTGATGAAAGTTGGTAGAATGATGCCTCTTGATTGTCCCAACGTAGCGCTCCCTGCAGGCCAAAACGATGCTCAACATTGTCCACCTTTGCAGGTAGTCTTGAATTTTAGAACACGATTGTTTTTTCCCTCATCTGAGCATTTCTGCCTCTTTGAGCATAGAGCTCTGACCTCTTATTTTTCTGCTAATTTACACCGTCTCAAAGCTTTTGTCTCCGTGTCCTGGAGATAAACGCTTCTCAAAGCGTTTGTCTCGGTGTCCTGCAGATAAACGCTTCTAGAGAGCAGTCCACGTGTTTCAGGGGGCGATGCATTCACTGCACACAACACATAACCAAACCGTTGTGTCATGCCACCCCATTAAGAGCCAAGTGAAATGCCACCTGATGCCTCTCGGATCAGGAAATGTGTTGTGTGCGTGCGTCTCTTCAAGCTGAGTTTTTTTGTGGGAGTTTTTTGTGTGCAGAACAGAGCAGTTTAAATGATTTCAATTCAAGCTGGAGGGGGTCTATGAAACGTGGACTTCTGTTTTTAGATAAGGTGCAACATTAGTTTGGGTCAGCGAAGCTCAGTTCTCAATTACATTTACCGATTTAACTGACAGTCAGCATAATACAGGTAAACCTGCGCATTACCCACAGGCATCAGAGTGCTAACAGCAAACATACCGTAGTACTACCTTATCAAGTGGTAGTAGTAGTACGTCATATGCATCCATCCATCCATCATCCAAACCGCTTATCCTGCTCTCAGGGTGGCGGGGATGCTGGATCATATCCCAGCAGTCACTGGGCGGCAGGCGGGGAGACACCCTGGACAGGCCGCCAGTCCATCACCGGGCCAGGAAAAAAGTCTTAAGAGGTCAAAACTCCAGCAACACCTGCAGTATATGGAACAACCTCACTCACTCAGGGTCATGACCCTGATGAAGGCCACAAGCCAAAACATGTTGGTCTAACAATAAAGTTGTTTTATAGTATGCCACGTGCCGCTGGAGCGCTGACCTCCCAGACTTCCCTCCCTTCTCCGTGCACCTTGGGAGAAGGTGAAGTTGTGCCAGAAACCCCTACTCTAATTATCACATGATATGCAGTACCAACTGACTTTAAAACTAATACAAACTTAGAATTCTTACCAGTACCAACTGACTCTTTATGTCTTTAATGTGTTTACTGCATTGTCATATACACTACATGTCAGAGAGCAGGTGATTATACACTACATGTCAAGTGCAGGTGATTATACACTACATGTCAAGTGCAGGTGATTATACACTACATGTCAAGTGCAGGTGATTATACACTACATGTCAAGAGCAGGTGATTATACACTACATGTCAAGTGCAGGTGGTTATACACTACATGTCAGAGAGCAGGTGATTATACACTACATGTCAAGTGCAGGTGATTATACACTACATGTCAAGTGCAGGTGATGTCAAGTGCATGTAGTTTACATGTGTCGTGAGTGTAACACATCAGCATCAGTGTGTATCATGTGAAGTTGAGGTAGAAGGAGGGGGCGTTTTTAGAGACTGGTAGCAATGGCGTCTGAGAAAGTAAGAGCACAGTAGTAACTGATTCATATCTGCTGCTGCACAGCGCCACAGTCAGTCAGTCACTCAGAGTTCTGGGAAACACTTAATAACAGCTAGACAAATGACGCATTAATAACTACTGCAAGTCATGATTAATTCAGGTAGTTAGTAGTTGTTAGTGACGTATTTTGTATGAGCTCATGTAAAGTGAGGACTAGCATTTACACATGAGACTGAAAGGCCAGCAGCACCTTGAGACTCAGAGAAGTCTAAAGGATCATAAGATCCTGTAGAGGGTGTAAGTACATGATTAACAAACTACTCAGATGTACATTTGTGCAAGAATTAATCATGAATTGCAGTATTAATAAGTATTTATAAACATCTATTAACACACTGACCACTGCTGCATGTCTCGCTTTACAAATGCTGAGTTCAGCAGTTACTAATACTTCATGCCTCGTTTGTGTAGTTGTGGTCCCGAGTTGTGCGGTGCGAGGCTAGGAAGCACTCGGGATTACAGACTTCGGGGTTCAACCTGAACTGCGTTTACCTTCCTGCGTCTGTCAACCTTGCGGGTGACATGCAGCTCCACGCTGGAAGGAGGAGGTGTTTGGCTAGTTCACGGTGTTCCCCGTGTCCTTCTGCCGTGACACAACCAAGAGACGAACCTCAGGAGTCTCCATACCATCTTTATTTACACAGGACTATCGTGACACGGAACAACACCTGTTCAAAGCCCGGTACCAGAGCGGAATGTGCGCGAGTCGCTCCTCCGCCTGTCCGTCCACAGTGCAGGACGGCGTGGTCGGCGTGGCGGTTTCTAACACTCCACACCGTATCTGTCGAAGTACCTCATGATGACGCCCAGCTCCAGCTCCACGCTGCCCATGGCCTCGGTGTGCAGCCTGTACCTGTCCGCCCCGCTGTAGATCAGGTCGGGCTGCCGCAGCTGGGGGCCGCCGCCCACAAACATCTGCTCCAGCTGCTCCTGCCAGGAGCCCAGCGGCCTCCAGGTGACGCAGCGGACGCGGTGGTGTCCCGGGCTGGACGGGACGTGACAGTACCCGTATCCGTACAGCTGACAGCGGCCGTAGCAGTCCTGGTGCCACACTTGCAGGTGGAGCTTGGGCCAGCCCTGAAGTCCTTTGGTCGCGTAGTGAAGGTCTATCGGATGGCTCCAGTACGCCATGTCTCCGACCTGAGGGAGATCCACCTGAGTCTGGCCTTCCTTCACACCCGACAGCAGTCGCCACGCACCTCCTGCGTGGACTCCCCACTTGCAGAAGAGGCTGCTGTTGGGGAAGCCGCTGGCCCCGACGATCTGCCCGATGATGTGCAGCTCCGCCATGTCACACAGATCCTCCGTGACCACACCGCAGGGCGCAGAGACCGGCGGAGGCAGATTATTATTACTCTAGCCCACAGTTACCCACAGTTACCCACAGTTACCCACAGTTACCTCCCTGGCAACCAGACCTGCTGCCGACGCCACGGATCAAATCCAAGCTCGTCTTCTTCCGAGTCGCAGCAGCGTGACGTTTTTGTCGCAGCGTTATGACGCTATAAGACGTACGTCGCAGCGTAATGACGTTTCAGCGGCGCCTTATTCGCCGGCGTTAACTTACCGACACCGTCTGAGACGTTACCGCAACATACAAGTGACCGCCACGCCGGTCCTCTCGGTCCTCTCACCGAGCGCCCCGCCATTCCTCTCGGTCCTCTCACCGAGCGCCCCGCCATTCCTCTCGGTCCTCTCACCGAGCGCGTCAGTTATAACTCATGTCTCACTCCAGAGCTGCTGGCGGCGCTGCGACTAGCGGCCACTTGGCGAGTTTCACCCGCGTTGGAAGGAGAGTTAGAGGGAAGGACGTCCGCACAGAGTAGACTGAAAAAGCGCCACCCTGGCCCACACGGGCTGTAACGTCGTCGTCGTCGTCGTCGTTGTTGTGCGATAGTAAGACAGCAGAGCCCCGCTTGTTTTCACCCGCCTGCCATTGGGCCGATGTCGGGGTGCGTTGCCTTCCCTGCTAGCAGCCCGGAGACGTCGTCATGGTAACCGCGATGACGCTGCGCCTCCGGACTGCAGCGGTTTACATGAGACATTTGTTGCCCCAAGAGTGACGTTCAAACTCCTCTCTCTCTCTCTCTCTCTCTCTCCCCCCCTCTCTCCCCCCCTCTCCCTCTTCAATGCAGTCTGACCCAACCCTGGAGAGGCATTATAAGGGCCACAGAGACGCTGTGACGAGTGTGGACTTCAGCTGTAACACGAAGCAGATGGGTAAACACTGCGGCTCTTGTGTGTGCTGATGTGTGCTGATACTTGTCCTGCTCTCTGCTGATAGCCAGGGATTCATTTTGGGGATGGGGGTCGAAACATATATTTGTCTTCCACATGCGCTTGTGATTTCCAGGGACGTGCGTTAGGTTTGTGTGACTGACCTGCAGGTAGACCAAATGTGACAAGCGGCTGCAGGAATGGAGCTAGTCGTGTAGTTTGTTGGACAGCCAGAGGCTCGGTGACAGTTTCTCTGAAAACGATTCATTAGGCCTACACTATGAATAAAGACAACAACACGCTGTTGTAGAGGAGCTCAAGCAGGAGTCGTGACAACTTTCTCTTTCAGTTACACAACGTGCACCATTTATTCCTTCACCATAACAGCAACGACAAAAACCCGCGCAGCGGAAGTGTGTCCCTGCGAACCCGAACCGAGAAAACAGCAGCTGTAAACCAACGTTCCTACCAGCTCAGTAAGGGGAATTATGTATCCCCATAACCACTACACTGTCTTATAGACCCAGGCCTATGCATCCAGTGCCTCATCACTGTCCCCCTGAGGTGACGCTGAGCTGACGGGTTGGTACGATGGCGGATAGCGAGGAGATCCCATTCTTTCCTCCCGTTACTACTGACACGGGTTGGATTACATGGATGTCTGTATGCTATGAAACACAAACACAGTTATGGTGCTGTGCCGTCGGTCCCTAATTCACCCAAGTCAAGATTTAATTGATGTCGGTTCCTTAATGTTTTTCCTTCCTCAAAACTTTTATAGCATTTCAGCACACTCCAACATGGTACATTTTTTGACGGCTTATACCGCATAGAGTTCTTACCATATCTGACATGTCACCCGCCTCTATGCTGTGTGTGTTCAGGGTCCTCTGCTGAGACAGCCACACTTTCAGTCACTTTACTCAGCTTGTTAACACACACCCACACACACACACACACACACACACACCGCTTGCCCTACAGCCCCCTGCAGGATGTCACTGCAGTGCAGTCACTTGGAAGCAGGAGGTACAAATCAAGGAAGAATTCAGAGTGATAGTAAATGATTTGTGCTATATTCATTTTTAATACTAAACCGGGAATCAATAAGGTGAAGGCAAATATATTTCTTCCCATTTTTTGCGTGAGTGAATGGGGGTGGGTGGGTGTTGAACACAAACTCCAACCTCCTGGCTATGCCACTGGTCCTGATATGTTTCTGTGTGGTTGAGTGTAATGGTATGAAATTGTATTTTGTGTGTCTGTGGATGAGTGTGTTTTGTTGTATCAAACCTGGGTAGTATTGAAGTGTACAGCTTTTTTTTTTTTTGGGTCTGTATCTGTTTTCATGTGTCTTCACGAGCGTTGCCTCTGTCTCTCCCAGCCACCGGCTCTATGGACTCCTCTGTGATGATCTGGAACCTGAAGCCTCAGATGAGAGCCTGTCGTTTCACCGGACACAAAGACGCCACGCTGTCGGTGCAGTTCTCCCCCTCGGGTCACCTGCTGGCCTCCGCCTCCAGAGACAAGACTGTTCGCCTGTGGGTGCCCAGCATGTGAGTTCTGAGGGACACCTGCTTGTGGTACTCCCTCTGGTGGGCGGGTTATGGCAAAGACGTAGTATCTCTCTCTTCTCTTTATTCTTGTCTGTCTGTCTGTCTGTCTGTCTGTCTGTCTGTCTGTCTGTCTGCTTGTCTGAATCAGGGATGGGCATGAGCACTTCAATACTTGAAGACTTGTACAGAACCTCAGAATTCCAAACGGTTGGTGTACATCCACTAAAATTACAGCCCTTGTTCCCGAAATGTTTAGACAGTATGGAGAATGCTAATAAAAACCGCAAGCAGTGATTTATAAATTCTATTTCCGCTGTACTTTATTGAAAATACTACAACAACACATTATTTGATGTTTTACGTTGTGAATTTAGTTTTTGTTTTTTTTTTGGACCTGACACTGATAACAGCTTGGGTGTTCCTTTTCCTCTTTGACCCGGAAAACAATGGCTTTTTCTTTTTTTTTCTTTTTTTTCAAAGACAATGTGAAATGTTGACTTGTTGGACTCGTTGGTCCACAGACAGGATTCAACTGTGCTGCTTTCCACGTCAGGTGAGACTGAGCCCAGAGAAACTGGCTGGGCTTCTGGACAGTGTGGACGTATGGCTTCTGCTTTGCATAGTAAAGCTTTAACTTGTGTCTGCGGATGCAGCAGCACATGGTGTTGACTGACAAAGGTTTACCAAAGTATTCCCGGGCCCGGGTCATGATCTCCATCACAGACACAGGACAGTTTTTAAGATGGTGATGTCTGAGGGACTGGAGGTCACGCACATTCACAAGTGGCCGTCGGCCTTGCCCTTTACACATGGAGATTTGGCCAGATCCCTCGAATCTCTTAATGATCTTGTGCACAGGAGAGGCTGAAAAGCCCAAAATCCTGCCGATGTGTCTTTGAGCAACATTGCTCTCACAGCGCTGGACTATTTGCTGACGCACATGTTGTTGGCAAACTGGCGAGCCTCGACCCATCCTTAGTCTTGAAGGACTAGGCCTTGTTTGGAGCCTTCTTATAACTTATATACTATAATTTGTATATTATAACACACGTCTCACTTCTTTCACAGCACCTGTTTCACATGACCTCGTTATTTCAACTTTTCACATCATTATACTCTTAAATTGCCCCGTCCCAACTTTTTTGGAACATGTTGCAGGCATCCATTTCACATTAAACGTATGTCTTCACAAAACAATGCAAATCATAAGGTAAAATATAAAATACCTTGTCTTTATACGGTTTTTGTTTGAGTACAAGTAAAAGTAAATTTACACATCACTACTTTTTGTTTTTATTAGCATTTTCCGTATTGGAAAGTCTTGGAAGTGGGGTTGTAAATATCTACCCACCTGTCTTTCTGTCTGTTCCTCTAAATTCTAAAAAGACTGTTAATCATTACAATTACAGCACATCACGCCTCTTGCAAACAATGATGACCGCCAAGCAGCTTGAGATCTGAAAATAATTTGAACAAACCGATGGATCAGCTGTTTAGTGCAAGATATACAATATCAAAGTTAACTATCGTAAGATATACAATATCAAACTTAACTATCATAAGATATACAGTATCAAAGTGAACTATCATAAGATTTACAATATTAAATGTAACTATCATAAGATATACAAAATCAAAGTTAACTATCATAAGATATACAATATTAAATGTAACTATCATAAGATATACAATATCAAAGTTAACTATCATAAGATATACAATATCAAACGTAACTATCATAAGATATACAATACCAAACGTAACTATCATAAGATATACAATACCAAACGTAACTATCATAAGATATACAATATCAAACGTAACTATCATAAGATGTACAATATCAAACGTAACTATCATAAGATATACAATACCAAACGTAACCATCATAAGATATACAATATCAAACGTAACTATCATAAGATATACAATATCAAATGTAACTATCATAAGATATACAATATCAAACGTAACTATCATAAGATATACAATATCAAACGTAACCATCATAAGATATACAATATCAAACGTAACCATCATAAGATGTACAATATCAAATGTAACTATCATAAGATATACAATATCAAACGTAACTATCATAAGATGTACAATATCAAACGTAACTATCATAAGATATACAATATCAAACGTAACTATCATAAGATGTACAATATCAAACGTAACTATCATAAGATGTACAATATCAAATGTAACTATCATAAGATATACAATATCAAACGTAACTATCATAAGATATACAGTATCAAATGTAACTATCATAAGATATACAATATCAAACGTAACTATCATAAGATATACAATATCAAACGTAACTATCATAAGATATACAATATCAAATGTAACTATCATAAGATATACAATATCAACTGTAACTATCATAAGATGTACAATATCAAACGTAACTATCATAAGATATACAATATCAAACATAACTATCATAAGATATACAATATCAAACGTAACTATCATAAGATATACAATATCAAATGTAACTATCATAAGATGTACAGTATCAAACGTAACTATCATAAGATATACAATATCAAATGTAACTATCATAAGATATACAATATCAAACATAACTATCATAAGATATACAATATCAAACGTAACTATCATAAGATATACAATATCAAATGTAACTATCATAAGATATACAATATCAAACGTAACTATCATAAGATATACAATATCAAACGTAACTATCATAAGATATACAATATCAAATGTAACTATCATAAGATATACAATATCAAACGTAACTATCATAAGATATACAATATCAAATGTAACTATCATAAGATGTACAATATCAAACGTAACTATCATAAGATATACAATATCAAACGTAACTATCATAAGATATACAATATCAAATGTAACTATCATAAGATGTACAATATCAAACGTAACTATCATAAGATATACAATATCAAATGTAACTATCATAAGATATACAATATCAAACGTAACTATCATAAGATATACAATATCAAACGTAACTATCATAAGATATACAATATCAAATGTAACTATCATAAGATGTACCCAATATACCCAGCATCTCTCCTCCACACATGTCCGCACCATCTCAATCTTGTCTCTCTTGCTTTGTCTCCAAACCGTCCAACCTGAGCTGTCCCTCTAATATACTCCTTCCTAATCCTGTCCTTCTTCATCACTCCCAATGAAAATCTTATCATCTTCATCTCTGCCACCTCCAGCTCCTCCTCCTGTCTTTTCATCAGTGCCACTGTCTCCAAACCATACAACATATTTGGTCTCACTACCATCTTGTAAACCTTCCCTTTAACTCTTGCTGGTACCCTTCTGTCACAAAACACTCCTGACACTCTTCTCCACCCATTCCACCCTGCCTGCACTCTCTTCTTCACCTCTCTTCTGCACTCCCTGTTACTGTCCAGCAGCACTGTGAGCCCCCTGAAGAGGAGCAGATAACTGTCCAGCTGACAGTTGACAAGTCACGTTTGTTTGCATGCTGTATATTTATTCGGTAGATTCATGAGATGGAAAACCCTTAGCCATTACTGTCTAATAAAGTGGTAAGACTTGCCCATGGTGAGTGTAGCTAACTTGCATAAATATGTGCATCATGTAGGTGCTGGGTACTTGAATACACGTCTCTAATTTCATGCGAGTACTAAAACAAGGACCTCAGGTCGAGTGCACATGCCTAGTTTGTGTGTCTGGTCATCTGACTATCAAGCGGTTTGATTTTTCTGGTTGTTTGCTTGAAGACGACCGACTAGAATTGGGACTGTCCTGTCAGCCCCTCCCCCTCTGCTCTCCAAAGGGAAGGTTGAAGTGCTAAGTAGAGTTTGTCTGACACCTCCGTGTACGAGTAAAGCCATGAAAATAACTTGGATTCCAACACCTCTGTGAAGGGAAGTGAAGAACGGGATGTCAGTGAGCTTGAAATGAAGGCTGTGTAATGACTTTCATATTCCTGTATACACGTGTAACTGTGTGTGTGTGTGTGTGTGTGTGGTGTGTTGTGTACAGGAAGGCAGACTCGATGGCGTTCAGGGCTCACACGGGCACCGTGCGCAGTGTTAGCTTCTCGGCTGACGGTCAGACTCTGGTCACCGCGTCTGATGACAAAACCATCAAAGTGTGGACGGTTCACAGGCACAAGTTCTTCTTTTCTCTCAGCCAGCATATCAACTGGGTCCGCTGTGCCAAGTATGCAATGTGCCCCCCCCCACTCACACACACACACACACACACCCACCCATACACACCCACACACAAGCCTGGTCCACATACAGTACTGGCAATACTGCGCCCCTCTCTGGGCCCTTCTGAGTGTATTTACTGTAAAACTGTCTCCCTGAAAAAGTAAAAAAACAACATAAATCGTGACTATGGTGTCGCTGTCCATTTGGGTGACGTTTCTTGTCACTACTGGATGAACACAAGTTGTTGGGTTTGCTGTTGCAGGTTTTCTCCTGATGACAGACTGATTGTGTCGTGCAGTGATGATCGGACAGTCAAGATTTGGGACAAAAACAGCAGAGAGTGTGTGCACTCCTTCTATGAACATACAGGGTGAGTCCGTCCAAGGAAACGTGAATACTCATAGTATATGAGAGAGGCAGAGGGAGAGAAGAGTCCAGGGTCTGAGTTCTCTACTGGCCGTCCTCTGTCTGGTTGTTTAGCATTTGTCTCTGTGGATGAGTGCAAGAGCTTGTTGCCTCAGACGTAAAAACTTTTTGGTTTTTTTTTTTCAGATTTTCTCCCATTTTTCTCCCCAAATTGTACCTGGCCAATTACCCCACTCTTCCAAGCCATCCCGGTCTCTGCTCCACCCCCTCTGCTGATCCAGGGAGGGCTGCAGACTACCACATGTCTCCTCCCATACATGTGGAGTCACCAGCCGCTTCTTTTCACAGTGAGGAGTTTCACCAGGGGGACGTAGCGCGTGGGAGGATCACGCCATTCCCCCAGTTCCCCCTCCCCCCCGAACAGACACTCCAACTGACCAGAGGAGGCACTAGTGCAGCGACCGGGACACATACCCACATCCAGCTTCCCACCCACAGACACGGCCAATTGTGTCTGTAGGGACGCGCGACCAAGCCGGAGGTAACACGGGGATTCGAACCAGTGATCCCCATGTTGGTAGGCAACGGAATAGCCCGCCACGCCACCCGGACGCCCCAGAACTTTTTGAATTTTAATTTGATTGTGTTCAGATAGCGGTCAAAGTCCTCCAGGTTTGTTTGTTTTCCCAATTGAATTGGTTTCCCAAACTGATCCTACAACAGAGATTCTTAGCTAGCTGGCCTGACCTGGCAAGACGGTTCATTAACTGAAATGTTCATAATGTCTCTGTCCTAATCTCATGTTTGTTTTTGTTTTTGTTTTTTCATTTTTCAAGATATGCAACCCAGGTGGACTTCCATCCCAGTGGGACATGTGTCGCTGCAACCTCCACCGACAACACCGTTAAGATATGGGACATTCGCTCTCACAAGCTGCTGCAGCATTACCAAGGTGAGGACCTGCTTCATTCAGCCGTCCCACTGGGCAGCTGAACAGAAACTTAGGATCTTTATTTTCCAAACTAAAGGGAAACGTTTGGGTTCATGTTCTTGGATGCGTCCATGTGGTAAACATGACCAGCAAACCAGCGCAGCAGTGGATCTGATGGACCACAGTCAACGTCCCATAAGACTGCACCATCAGCAGAGTGGAGACCGACCATAATAAAGCCACAGATCATTTGTGAGAGTAGACAACATAGTCCAGAAGAAATGATCTTCAAAACCTCATGGAATAAAAAGACCTGCAGTCCACATTCAGTAAAACATCAGTACTTCCACAGAGACACGTAAAGCTGTTTCTGTGAGGCTCTGAGCCACGCGGGGGATTGTAGAGAGGTTCAGTCCTTCTGTCTGACTGCTCTCCACTCTCCTATAGAGATTTCAGCTGTGCCGTCTAATAAAAGATAATATATCTCCCCTCTCCTCTCCTCTGAGATGTCATACAGAGATTATACTACAACTCTGAGGGGGATAGTTAGCAATGGTATGCCAGATTCGTTGGAAAATGATTTTGATTGAAGTGAGCTGGAAAAACCTTTTGGCTCATGTTTTGTCAAATAGATCTCAGAAAAGTTGAATCCGTGTCCAGATGAACTGATTCAACTTTTTTGGGATTTTTACGCTTGGATTATTGAATATGCATCGAGACATTTTCTTATTAGACATTTCTGTAGTCTTCTGCATTTGCTATTTGGTGGTGTTTACTTGCGGGAATCCTTTGAAAGGGAAAAGGGGTACTCTCATATCTGAAGCACAGACAAGCTGGCATAGCATTTATCCAGGAGACACATCTAAAGGATGGGCAGCATG
Organism: Lampris incognitus; assembly: GCF_029633865.1. Taxonomy (NCBI): domain Eukaryota; kingdom Metazoa; phylum Chordata; class Actinopteri; order Lampriformes; family Lampridae; genus Lampris; species Lampris incognitus. The sequence continues at coordinate 147,847,085 of NC_079212.1, read as the reverse complement.
TTGGTACATTGGTTAGCACAGTCGCCTCACAGTAAGAAGGTCCTGGGTTTGAGCCCCAGGGTAGGCCAACCTTGGGGGTCGTCCCGGGTCGTCCTCTGTGTGGAGTTTGCATGTTCTGCCCGTGTCTGTGTGGGTTTCCTCCGGGGGCTCCGGTTTCCTCCCACAGTCCAAAGACATGTAGGTCAGGTGAATCGGCCGTACTAAACTGTCCCTAGGTGTTAATGTGTGTGTGTGTGTGTGTGTGTGTGGGCCCTGTGATGGACTGGTGTCCTGTCCAGTGTGTCTCCCTGCCTGCTGCCCGGTGACTGCTGGGATAGGCTCCAGCATCCTCACGACCCTGAGAGCAGGATAAGCCGTTTGGATAATGGATGCATGGATGGATACTCAGCTGTTAAATCCATACTGTCATACCTCATGTTGCTACTTTCAAGATTCTGTCACAGCTGGAATCAAACTTGTTTTCATGTCGGTTGTCTTGATGCATGCGCTCAATAATCCAGGTAAGGAAATCCCAGATGGTTGAATCAGTTCATCTGGGCACAACGTTTATTGGGGGAAATGTTTCATCACTCATCTAAGTGACTTGTGTCCAGATGAACTGATTCAACTTTCTGGGATTTTATGTCAGTTTTCTACAAGTCGCACCTTCTGTCAGCCAGCAGAGGGCGAGCTGCAGCCACTGCATGTCAGTCTGTCCACACTTCGTCTCCCACAGAAAGCCAGTCACCACAATGCTTAATGATTTCATTTTGGAGAAGTTTTAGTTCAGTCCTGCTACTATATTGAGACTAAAACCACACGTAGCATTGTAGAGTAGCTGTTGAAGAAACGTGAAGCTTTGTTTTCGGCTACAGGCTGACATAGCATCAGGCCTAGTTTCTAAGCTCCGTCTGACCTGTTGAGAGGGAAGCCAATCGGAAGTATCCCCCAGTCAGTAAATAAATGCAGATGCAGTAGTGACAGCAACACACACACATTCTCTCTCTCGCTCTCTCTCTCTCTCTCTCTCTCAGTGGAAGAGAGAGGATAATGATTTGCATGATCCTATGTTAAGAATAGGCAGCTATATACAGTGCATCCGGAAAGTATTCACACCCCTTCACTTTCCCCACATTTTGTTATGTTACAGCCTTATTCCAAAATGGATTAAATCCCTTTTTTTTCTCATCAATCTACACACAATACCCCATAATGACAAAGTGAAAAAGGTTTTGTAGAAATTTTTTCAAATTTATTAAAAATAAAAAACTAAAATATTGCATGTACATAAGTATTCACACCCTTTACTCAGTAGTTGGTTGAGGCCCCCTTGGCAGCGATTGCAGCCTCAAGTCTTCTTGGGTATGAAGCTACAAGCTTGGCACACCTATATTTGGGGTATTTCTCCCATTCTTCTCTGCAGATCCTCTCCAGCTCTGTAAGGTTAGATGGGGAGCATCGCTGCACAGCTATTTTCAGGTCTTTCCAGAGATGTTCAATGGGGTTCAAGTCTGGGCTCTGGCTGGGCCACTCAAGGACATTCACAGACTTGTCCCGAAGCCACTCCTTCCTTGTCTTGGCTGTGTGCTTAGGGTCGTTGTCGTGTTGAAAGGTAAACCTTCGCCCCAGTCTGAGGTCCTGAGCGCTCTGGAGCAGGTTTTCATCAAGGATCTCTCTGTACTTTGCTCCATTCATCTTTCCCTCGATCCTGACTAGTCTCCCAGTTCCTGCCGCTGAAAAACATCCCCACAGCATGATGCTGCCACCACCATGCTTCACTGTAGGGATGGTATTAGCAAGGTGATGAGAGGTGCCTGGCTTCCTCCAGACGTGACGTTTGGCATTCAGGCCAAAGAGTTCAATCTTGGTTTCATCAGACCAGAGAATCTTGTTTCTCATGGTCTTAGAGTCCTTGAGGTCCTTTCTGGCAAACTCCAAGCGGGCTGTCATGTGCCTTTTACTGAGCAGAGGCTTCCGTCTGGCCACTCTACCATAAAGGCCTGATTGGTGGAGTGCTGCAGAGATGGTTGTCCTTCTGGAAGGTTCTCCCATCTCCACAGAGGAACACTGGAGCTATGTCAGAGTGACCATCAGGTTCTTGGTCACCTCCCTGACCAAGGCCCTTCACCCCCGATTGCTCAGTTTGGCTGGGCGGCCAGCTCTAGGAAGAGTCCTGGTGGATCCAAACTTCTTCCATTTACGAATGATGGAGACCACTGTGCTGTTCGGGACCTTCAAAGCTGTGGACATTTTTTTGTACCCTTCCCCAGATCTGTGCCTCGATACAATCCTTTCTCGGAGGTCCACAGACAATTCTTTTGACTCCATGGCTTGGTTTCTGGTCTGACATGCACTGTCAACAGTGGGACCTTATATAGACAGGTGTGTGCCTTTCCAAATCATGTCCAATCAATGGATTTTACTACAGGTGGACTCCAATCAAGATGTAGAAAAATCTCAAGGATGATCAGTGGAAACAGGATGAACCTGAGCTCAATTTCGAGTGTCATAGCAAAGGGTGTGAATACTTATGTACATGCAATATTTCAGTTTTTTATTTTTAATACATTTGCAAACATTTCTACAAAACCTTTTTCACTTTGTCATTATGGGGTATTGTGTGTAGATTGATGAGAAAAAAAAGGAATTTAATCCATTTTGGAATAAGGCTGTAACATAACAAAATGTGGGGAAAGTGAAGGGGTGTGAATACTTTCCGGATGCACTGTATTTTGTTCATCATAGCTGCTCTGTATGAGGTCACTTTCTACCATTCTGCTATTGGTCACTCAGCAGGACGGTGTGGTGGATTTTGCTACCGTTCAGCCACAAGAGCGTTAGTGAAGTTAGGCACTGATGATGGGAGGAGGGCCTGGCTTGCAATCGGCATTCCAATTCATCCCAAAGGTGTTGGATGGGGTTGAGGTTAGGGCTCTGTGGAGGCCAGTAAAGTTCTTCCCCACCAAACTAGGCAAACTATGTCTTTATGGACCTCGCTTTGTGCACAGGGGGATCGTCATGCTGAAACAGGAAAGGGCCTTCCTCAAACTTGTGACACAAAGTGTGAAGCGCAAAATTCTCTATAATGTCATTGTATGTGGTACAATTAAGATTTCCCTTGACTGGAACTAAGGGGCGTAGCCCAAACCATGAAAAACAGCCCCAGACCACTCCACCAAACTTTACAGTCGGCACTATGCATTCAGACAGGTAATGTTCTCCTGACATGCTCCAAACCCCAATTGGTCCATCAGACTGCCAGATAGTGAAGCGGGAGTCATCACTCCAGAGAACCTTTCCTTTGCTCCAGAGTCCAATGGTGGTATGCTTTGCACCACTCTAGCCAACACTTGGCATTGCACGTTGTGATCTTAGGCCTGTGTGTCGCTGCTTGGCCATGGAAACCCATTTCATGAAGGTCCTGACGAACAGCTTTTGTGCTGATGTTGCTTCCAGAGGCAAGGTAGTGAGTGTTGGATGTCTATAATGGCCTCTTTCTTGATTGCTTCTTTTTACAAGGCAAAATGTCTCAACATTAAATGTCTTAATTTTCGGGTGGTGAAAAGCATACTTTAAGGAGCATCTGAACCTGGCTAATACATCCTCAGTGGAGGAGGTAGAGTCTGAAGACTGAGGGGAAGCCCCACCCATATCCCTGTCGGTGGTCTCTGAGGTAGTTAAGAAGCTCCTCGGTGGCAAGGCGCTAGGTGTGGATGAGATTCGCCCTGAGATGCTGGAGGCTCTGGACATTGTTGGGCTGTCTTGGCTGACATGCCTCTTCAGTGTCACGTGGAGGTCGGGGACAGTACCTGTGGCGTGACAGACTGGGGTGGTGGTTCCCATATTTAAAAAAGGAGACCAGAGGGTGTGCTCTAATTATCGGGGCATCACACTGCTCAGCCTCCCTGGGAAAGTCTATTATAGGGTGCTGGAAAGGAGGCTCCGACCAATTGTTGAACCTCAGATCCAGGAGGAACAATGTGGATTCCGTCCTGGCTGTGAAACAACGGACCAACCCTTTACCCTTGCAGGAGTGCTGAGGGAGCCGTGGGAGTTTGACCAACTAGTCTACATGTGTTTTGTGGATTTGGCAAACTTACAACCGGGTACCCTGGGGCACTCTCTGGGGGGTACTGCGGGAGTATGGGGTACCGGGGCAGTTGCTACAAGCCATCTGGTCTTTGTATAACCAAAGTGAGAGCTTTGTCCGCATTCTTGGCACAAAGTCAATCACGTTTTCGGTGGGTGTCGGACTCTGCCAAGGTTGTCCCTTGTCGCTGATTCTGTTTGTGATATTCATGGACAGGATCTCAAGCCACATCCAAGGTGAGGAGTGTGTCTGTTTTGGGAACCTCAGAATTGCATCTCTGCTCTTCGCAGATGATGTGGTTTTGTTGGCTTCATCAGAACATGACCTCCAGTACACACTGGGGTGGTTTGCAGCCGAGTGTGAAATGGCTGGGATGAGAGTCAGCACCTCCAAGTCTGAGGCCATGGTTCTCTACTGGAAAATGGTGGATTGCTGCCTCCGGGTTGGGGATGAGTTGTTGCCTCAAGTGAAGGAGTTCAAGTAGCTCAGGGTCTTGTTCACGAGTGAGGGTAGGATGGAGCGAGAGATTGACAGGCGGATTGGTGCAGCATCAGCAGTAATGTGGACGTTGTACCGGACCGTTGTGGTGAAGAGGGAGCTGAGCCGGAAGGCAAAGCTCTCAATTTACCAGTCAATCTTCGTTCCACCCCTCACCTATGGTCATGAGCTTTGGGTAGTGACCGAAAGGGTGAGATCGCGGATACAAGCAGCTGAAATGAGTTTCCTCCGTAGGGTGTCTTGGCTCAGCCTTAGAAATAGGGTGAGGAGCTCAGACATCCGGAGGGAGCACAGAGTATCTGAAAACTTTATAACGATAGGTTGATATTAACAAGTTGTCATTAGATTTAAATAAAACTACATTTACATAATTTGGATATTGAAAAATCAATAATCAAGTAACATCATGATAGATAGATAATGTTGAAATAGAAAGAGTTTATGAAAAGATATTTGTTGGAGTTGTTATAGACCACAAAGTGTGCTGGAAACCACATATACATCATGTAAAGACAAGTGGTGAAGTCCATCGCAACATTGCACAAAAAAAGACATTCTCAGTGTAAATTGATGACAGGCATTGTGAAGTTCTTTTATACTTGTGTGCGTTACTTACTGTGTGGAGGTGTCGGGAGTCACATACAAACGTTTTGTATGTGACTCCCCACAATTATTACAATTATCACAGCTCTCTTCTGTAACATAAACATTTTTATGCTACAGAAGAGAGCTGTATTGTTAACAGAGCTGATTATCATGAACCAACCAACACACTATTCATACACTCACTTCCAAAACAAGATGCCTCCAGCCGGCCCAGAGTCAGAAGGAACCGAGAGGAATTTGCATGTTTATAAAAACAACGATTTTTAACAAATTCAAAGCAAAAATGTTTATCAGCCAAAGGAGTTAATTTGTGGAATAGTTTTGAAAAGGAAATGAAAATGAGTAATACACGTAACAGATTTGAACAAATATTTAAAAATAAGATGATTAACAAATATAAAGGTGTATATGAGTTGTGCTTGGGGTTTTGGGTAAACATAATATACGTAGGGAGACACGGTGGCACAGTGGTCAGCACGGTCGCCTCACAGCAAGAAGGTCTGGGTTCGAGCCACGGGGTAGTCCAACCTTGGGGATCATCCCGGGTCGTCCTCTGTGTGGAGTTTGAATGTTCTCCCCGTGTCTGTGTGGGCTTCCTCTGGGGGCTCTGGTTTCCTCCCACAGTCCAAAGACATGTAGGTCAGGTGAATCAAAGACATGTAGGTCAGGTGACTCAAACACACGTAGGTCAGCTGAATCAAAGACACGTAGGTCAGTGGAATCAAAGACACGTAGGTCAGCTGAATCAAAGACACGTAGGTCAGCTGAATCAAAGACATGTAGATCAGCTGAATCAAACGCGCGTAGGTCAGCTGAATCAAAGGCATGTAGGTCAGCTGAATCAAAGACACGAAGGTCAGCTGAATCAAAGACACGTAGATCAGCTGAATCAAACGCACGTAGGTCAGCTAAATCAAAGGCATGTAGGTCAGCTGAATCAAAGACACGTAGGTCAGCTGAATCAAAGACATGTAGGTCAGTTGAATCAAAGACACGTAGGTCAGTTGAATCAAAGACACGTAGGTCAGGTGAATCAAAGACACGTAGGTCAGGTGATTCAAAGACATGTAGGTCAGCTGAATCAAAGACATGTAGGTCAGTTGAATCAAAGACACGTAGGTCAGTTGAATCAAAGACACGTAGGTCAGCTGAATCAAAGGCATGTAGGTCAGCTGAATCAAAGACACGTAGGTCAGCTGAAGCAAAGACATGTAGGTCAGTTGAATCAAAGACACGTAGGTCAGTTGAATCAAAGACACGTAGGTCAGGTGAATCAAAGACACGTAGGTCAGGTGATTCAAAGACATGTAGGTCAGCTGAATCAAAGACATGTAGGTCAGTTGAATCAAAGACACGTAGGTCAGTTGAATCAAAGACACGTAGGTCAGCTGAATCAAAGGCATGTAGGTCAGCTGAATCAAAGACACGTAGGTCAGCTGAATCAAAGACACGTAGATCAGGTGACTCAAAGACATGTAGGTCAGTGAATCAAAGACATGTAGGTCAGTTGAATCAAAGACACGTAGGTCAGGTGAATCAAAGACATGTAGGTCAGCTGAATCAAAGACACGTAGGTCAGCTGAATCAAAGACACGTAGATCAGCTGAATCAAACGCACGTAGGTCAGCTGAATCAAAGGCATGTAGGTCAGCTGAATCAAACACACGTAGGTCAGCTGAATCAAAGACATGTAGGTCAGTTGAATCAAAGACACGTAGGTCAGTTGAATCAAAGACATGTAGGTCAGGTGAATCAAAGACATGTAGGTTAGATGATTCAAAGACATGTAGGTCAGCTGAATCAAAGACATGTAGGTCAGTTGAATCAAAGACACTTAGGTCAGTTGAATCAAAGACACGTAGGTCAGCTGAATCAAAGGCATGTAGGTCAGCTGAATCAAAGACACGTAGGTCAGCTGAATCAAAGACACGTAGATCAGGTGACTCAAAGACATGTAGGTCAGTTGAATCAAAGACACGTAGGTCAGTTGAATCAAAGGCACATAGGTCAGCTGAATCAAAGACATGTAGGTCAGGTGACTCAAAGACATGTAGGTCAGTTAAATCAAAGACGTGTGGGTCAGGTGACTCAAAGACATGTAGGTCAGTTAAATCAAAGACATGTAGGTCAGGTGACTCAAAGACATGTAGGTCAGTTAAATCAAAGACGTGTGGGTCAGTTGAATCAGCCGTACTAAATTGTCCCCAGGTGCTTTCATTTTCAGTGTATAAATGTAAAGGGATCTGAGCAGAATAAAGAATGTAAAAGGGGAGGTGTAATAAGCTTCAGCCTAAACAATTTCATTAGTATAAACTTGCTTTCGTTTGTCAGTGATTCAAAAGTAATGACTTACTATTATTAATTAATTAATTATTTACACGTGTATTTGAGTTGTATAAGTTGAAAATGACCGAAATAAAACTAATCTGAGCTAAAAGTGCTTTTCTCTGAGCCAACAAATTAAATGGTAGAATAAAAAAGCACATTGAAAGTGCTTTGGGAAACATATAATATAATGTAATATAATATAATATAATATAATATAATATAATATCTACTACTACTACTACTTTTGGCTGCTCCCGTTAGGGGTCGTCACAGCGGATCATCCGTTTCCATTTCTTCCTGTCTTCTGCGTCTTCCTCTGTCACACCAGCCACCTGCATGTCCTCCCTCACTACATCCATAAGCCTCCTCTTTGGCCTTCCTCTTCTCCTCTTCCCTGGCAGCTCCATATTCAGCATCCTTCTCCCAATATACTCAGCATCTCTCCTCCACACATGTCCAAACCATCTCAATCTTGTCTCTCTTGCTTTGTCTCCAAACCGTCCAACCTGAGCTGTCCCTCTAATATAATCATTCCTAATCCTGTCCTTCTTCATCACTCCCAGTGAAAATCTTAGCATCTTCATCTCTGCCACCTCCAGCTCCTCCTCCTGTCTTTTCGTCAGTGCCACTGTCTCCAAACCATACAACATAGCTGGTCTCACTGCCATCTTGTAAACCTTCCCTTTAACTCTTGCTGATACCCTTCTGTCGCAAATCACTCCTGACACACTTCTCCACCCACTCCAACCTGCCTGCACTCTCTTTTTCACCTCTCTCCTGCACTCCCCGTTACTTTGGACAGCTGACCCCAAGTATTTAAACTCAAATGCCCTTGTCACCTCCACTCCTTGCATCCTGACCATTCCACTGTCCTCCCTCTCATTCACACATAGGTATTCCGTCTTGCTCCTACTGACTTTCATTCCTCTTCTCTCCAGTGCATACCTCCACCTCTCCAGGCTCTCCTCAACCTGCACCCTACTCTCGCTACGGATCACAATGTCATAATATAATATAATATATAATATGATATGATATAATATAATATGATATAATATATAATATGATATATACTGTAATATAATACATAATATAATATAATCTAGTTTAAGTTTTGGATTGTCAGAAATGGTACAGAGGTGTGCTGTGTTCTGCATTGAATTTATAATCGGAGTTTCTGTTCTTTGTCTGTGTGTGTGTGTGTGTGTGTGTGTGTGTGTGTGTGTGTTAGTGCACAGTGGCGTAGTGAACGGCTTGTCTTTTCATCCTTCTGGGAATTTCCTCATCACTGCTTCCAACGACTCCACGCTGAAGATACTTGATGTGGTGGAGGGCAAACTTATTTACACACTGCATGGACACCAGGTACGCACGCACGCACACACACAGACCATGGTGTTTAGATTTAGCTAATTATCAGGTGAAAGTTAACTTGTTGAGGTTGCTCCATTTCTAAAGAAGAGTTTGTGTTACAGCTCACCCACCCCGTGCCGGCAGCCAATCAGCTCGTCAGGGCTGGGCTTAGTCGTCAGGGCTGGGTTTAAGTTTGCTGGTCTCCCAGCGCCCGTTGCCAGTTCGTGCCGTAACCGTCTCGGTGAGGTGGCTACTCTTCCCTCCATGTGTATTCTCTCCGAGTTTATCTCAGCCCGTGGATTTACCGTTTTCTCTTGTTTGTTGGGACGACCCGTGAAGCCGATTACTGGGCTCTTTTCGTTGCCGTGTGTGTTTTTCTCGGTGGACCGTAAAGGGATATTTCGGTTCATTTTGGGTTTCCCGCTTCCTAGTTGCTCCTTGTCCTTCCGTGTTGACCTTTGTATGAACTGTTAATAAAGTACGCCAGTTTCGGCGAACTCTACCTCTGCCTGGTGTCGCGCGCTTGGGGTCTCCCACAAACCCTAACAGTTTGAGCCCCGAGCGCCCTCGGTGGCTCACCTGGTAGAGCGCGTACTACATATAAGGCTGAGTCCTTACCGCAGCGGCCTGGGTTCGAATCTGGCCTGGGCCCTTTGCTGGGCGGCATGGTGGCGCAGTGGTTAGCACAGTCGCCTCACAGCAAGAAGGTCCTGGGCTCGAGCCCCGGGGTAGTCCAGCCTTGGGGGTCGTCCCGGGTCGTCCTCTGTGTGGAGTTTGCCTTTTCTCCCCGTGTCTGCGTGGGTTTCCTCCCACAGTCCAAAGACATGTTTGTCAGGTGAATCACCATACTAAATTGTCCCTCAGTATGAATGTGTGTGTGTGTGTGTGTGTGTGTGTGTGTGTGTGTGGGCCCTGTGATGGTCTGGTGGTCTGTCCAGGGTGTCTCCCCGCTTGCTGCCCAATGACTGCTGGGATAGGCCCCAGCATCCCCGTGACCCTGAGAGCAGGATAAGCAGTTTGGATAATGGATGGATGGATAGATGTTCAAGCCCTGTAGTATACCTTCACAGTATTACCGCCTCTTGCCAGTAGAGGGCTACTTCGTATTTTACACTACACATTTTCACATTGTAAGAAACGTAAAAGTTTGGAAACATCTCTGCTTGTGTAAGACTGTCGTAGTCTCAAGGTTAGTGCTGCGAATGAAAAAACACACTACTGATGCTGCTAATGCTACAAATACTACTCATAACACTCTAAGTATTAATAATGCTGGTACTAGCCATCCTCTTCATACTGAGGGTGAAGGGACATACGTGTTGATTGTGTTTATATTGTGTACTATGTGGATGTTGTGTGCGTGAGAACTGGTCTGATGAAGGGAAACTGTATCAGCCAGAATATCTGCCTATGCAGATGAGTTACTTGATAAACAAAGAATGATGTCCCATGATGCATTGTGTCTGCAACATCCATCAGTTGTAGTTCTCTATAGCTGACAGGCACTGATGGCTGATACAATCTGATACCATTTATCCATATGTATTCATGGTAAGACCGGACCCCAATACCCGAGTATTTGGATATTCATCTGTTGGGTGGGGATTTGGTTTCAATTTGGGGATTTAGATATTCAGTTTTGTTTTTGTTTTTTTGCTTACTGAAGGCGAACTGCAAAATAACATTTATCAGCTCATTCTCGTACTATATATATACTTTTTAATTGCACTGTTGGAAAGTGGAAATATATACTGTCTCAGCCGCGGCGCCTGACATCCTGCTCACTCTCAGTAGTGACGTCACGCTTCAGGTCACCTTGGACGTTCAAAGGAAGACAAAATGCCGGCGACCTCAGCTGTGTGGCGACACTTTAAACTGAGCAAAATATGCAATGTGAAACTGGCCTACCACGATGTCACAACAAGCATGATAAATCACCTGAATGCTGTCAGTAGTAGGCTATTGTTTTGTTTTGTTGTTTGCTTTTGTTTTCCCCCCTTTTTCTCCCAGTTGTACTTGGCCAATTACCCCACTCTTCCGAACCGTCCCGGTCACTGCTGTCAAACAGCTGATGATTGCTTATGGCATGAAACAGGCTTGTACAAGAATTTACTTGACTCACTGGATTTTATATATATGAGGAAGAAGAGGAGACATCATGGAAGACCAAGCCCCTCCATGAGATGTACCATTGGCAGATAGAAGATGAGGCTGACATCAAGAAATCCTACCAGTGGCTAGAAAAGCCTGGTCTGAAGGACAGCACAGAGGCTCTGATCATCGCAGCACAAGAACAGGCACTCAACACCAGTCCATAGAGGCAGGGGTCTACCACACCAGACAGGATCCAAGGAGCAGGCTGTGCAAAGACCCCCCGGAGACAGTCAAGCACATAGTATCAGGGTGAAAGATGTAGGCTGGGACAGCATACACTCGGAGGCATAACTGAGTGGCCGGGATGGTGTACAGGAACATCTGTGCCCAATATGGACTGCAAGTCCCCAAATCCAGATGGGAAACACCACCAAAGGTGGTTGAGAACAGCAGAGCTAAGATCTTGTGGGACTTCAAGTTCCAGACTGACAAGCAGGTGCTGGCTAACAAACCCGACATAGTGGTGGTTGACAAGGAGCAGAAGAGAGCAGTAGTGATAGATGTGGCATCCCGGCTGATGGCAACATCAGAAAGGAGCATGAAGAGATAGAAAAGTACCAAGGGCTGAAGAAAGAAGTGGAATGGATTTGGAAAGTGAAGTCCAACGTGATCCCTGTGGTAACAGGAGCACTAGGGGCTGTGACCCCCAAACTGGGAGAGTGGCTCTGGCAGGTTCCAGGTAGGGCTGCGCAATTAATCGAATATTAATCTCGATCACGGTTTTGGCCTTCCACAATTAAATGAGCATGATCAACTGCGATGTTGATGTTTAAAATGTGTGCTCCGCTCATAGAACACTGCTGATTCTCAAATCACGAGCTTCCTGCACTGACTGCCTGACCAAGCACAACTGTTCCCTGTAAGCGCACACCCTGCAGCACAGGCAGCCTGTACAAACATGTCCTGAGTGTTGCAGTTGCAGTCCTGAGTAGAAGAGCAGTATAAATCAGAGGGCAGACGGACACAACGAAAACCCGGTGTCCGGAGCAGAAGCTGAAGAGCGAGTCCCTTGAATCAGACCATCATCAGCTGTTTGGAAGTAGTGATGTTACCAAGAAATACTCATATGCAAAGAGTGCTTTAGAATCGTATATGCGCCCTAAAGCAACACAGCTCACCTGTTGAACCACCTGAAAAAAACACCACAAACTGCAGCACAATGAATGCATGAAGGCCAAGAAGAATAACATGGCTAACATCACCTCGCTGAATCCCCATGCTGGTCCAAGTCAACGAGGACCAGTCTTATTTTGATGCAGACATTTGTACGTTAGCAGGAATGTAGCACAACATAGAAGTGAAAGCAGTGCTAATTTATCACAATTTTTTTTGGGCTCCCCCCCCCCCCCAATTGTACTCGGTCAATTACCCCACTCTTCCGAGCCATCCTGGTCGCTGCTGCACCCCGTCAGCTGATCCGGGGAGGGCTGTAGACTACCACATGCCTCCTCCCATACATGTGGAGTCACCAGCCACTTCTTTTCACCTGACAGTGAGGGGTTTCACCAGGGGGACGTAGCATGTGGGAGGATCACGCTATTCCCCCCAGTTCCCCCTCCCCCCCGAACAGATGCCCCGACCAACCAGAGGAGGCGCTAGTGCAGCGACCAGGACAAATTCTCACATCCGGCTTCCCACCCGCAGACATGGCCAATTGTGTCTGTGGGGATGCCCGACCAAGCCAGAGGTAACACGGGGATTCAAACTGGAGATCCCTGTGTTGGTAGGCAACAGAACAGACCACTACGCTACCTGGACTTTGACAATATTTACTGAACCCTTCCCCTGCCAATCAAAGTACTTCAGTTGGTGCAACATGGAAAATTCCATCAATTCTAGTTTTCAATTATAAAATATTAGACATCAGAATTAATGTTTAATACATTTATGAGGCTGATGTAGTAACCCTGGTACCCTCACACATTTGGAGGAAGCATGGCCACTACTATGTGAACACCATGAGGAGGAATTAATGTTTAATACATTTATGAGGCTGGTGTAGTAACCCTGGTACCCTCACACATTTGGAGGAAGCATGGCCACTACTATGTGAACACCATGAGGAGGAATTAATGTTTAATACATTTATGAGGCTGGTGTAGTAACCCTGGTACCCTCACACATTTGGAGGAAGCATGGCCACTGCTATGTGAACACCATGAGGAGGAATTAATGTTTAATACATTTATGAGGCTGATGTAGTAACCCTGGTACCCTCACACATTTGGAGGAAGCATGGCCACTGCTATGTGAACAGCATGAGGAGGAATTAATGTTTAATACATTTATGAGGCTGGTGTAGTAACCCTGGTACCCTCACACATTTGGAGGAAGCATGGCCACTGCTATGTGAACACCATGAGGAGGAATTAATGTTTAATACATTTATGAGGCTGGTGTAGTAACCCTGGTACCCTCACACATTTGGAGGAAGCATGGCCACTGCTATGTGAACACCATGAGGAGGAATTAATGTTTAATACATTTATGAGGCTGGTGTAGTAACCCTGGTACCCTCACACATTTGGAGGAAGCATGGCCACTGCTATGTGAACACCATGAGGAGGAATTAATGTTTAATACATTTATGAGGCTGATGTAGTAACCCTGGTACCCTCACACATTTGGAGGAAGCATGGCCATTGCTATGTGAACACCATGAGGAGGAATTAATGTTTAATACATTTATGAGGCTGGTGTAGTAACCCTGGTACACTCACACATTTGGAGGAAGCATGGCCACTACTATGTGAACACCATGAGGAGGAATTAATGTTTAATACATTTATGAGGCTGATGTAGTAACCCTGGTACCCTCACACATTTGGAGGAAGCATGGCCACTGCTATGTGAACACCATGAGGAGGAATTAATGTTTAGTACATTTATGAGGCTGGTGTAGTAACCCTGGTACCCTCACACATTTGGAGGAAGCATGGCCACTGCTATGTGAACAGCATGAGGAGGAATTAATGTTTAATACATTTATGAGGCTGATGTAGTAACCCTGGTACCCTCACACATTTGGAGGAAGCATGGCCACTGCTATGTGAACACCATGAGGAGGAATTAATGTTTAATACATTTATGAGGCTGATGTAGTAACCCTGGTACCCTCACACATTTGGAGGAAGCATGGCCATTGCTATGTGAACACCATGAGGAGGAATTAATGTTTAATACATTTATGAGGCTGGTGTAGTAACCCTGGTACCCTCACACATTTGGAGGAAGCATGGCCACTGCTATGTGAACACCATGAGGAGGGTGATGATGATGACGGCAACGACAACAACATCATCAATCAAATCCCAGGAAGACAAACACAGGACAGAGAGAGCAGCTCTGAGAACAGGAGGAGAGGACAAGGCGGAAACAGAGGAGTGGAAGAGGAGGAGGACGACTGGAGAGTGGAGACAGAGAGACACACAGAGAGAGAGAGGGAGAGAGACAGAGAGAGAGGGGAATGAGTCATCAGGAGTGGGCCACTTGTAAGCCCGACAAGTACTAAAATAAGCCCCGTATAAAGACAACATACACACGAGTGTGCGCACACACACACACACACACACAAACAAAATCAAAACATGCACAAGAGAGACATGCATGTGTACACCGTACAGGAAGAAACTGTTGTTATTTGACCTCTCAGCATTATTACAGGCTGCTAGACATCTGTCATTAAAACACTGAATTAGTTGACTGTCACAGTAAATCATCAGTACTGCGTAGTCAGTGATTTAAACTTATATTTATTGGATTTTGCATTTTACAAATCACAGAATCAACATGAAATAAATCCAGTATTAGTCCTATCCTTCCCCTGCTCCCTAACATGCCCCCCCCCAACATCCCCCGAAATGACATCAAGTACAAATAAATATGCAACAGATATACAATGGCCTCATTCACATCAACACAGACAAGGGAGAAAATAAAATTTAAAAAAACGTTTTAATAATTAAAAAAATACAACCGTTTTTATCTTTTTAAACTGATTCTTAATCAGACTGCTACAGTTCTGCTCCAACCAAGAAGTGATGAGGTGATGAACTGTCCCAGTCTGTTATTTGGGTTAGGTTATCATAGTAGGTAAAGAAAGGCCTCCAGACTCTTTCAAGTTTATTTGCATTCCCCTTCGGTGTAAATGGGATTTTTTTTCAGGCTTCAGGTAAAACATAATCCTTTAAGCCATCTGGTATGGGATGGTGGCACCGCTCTCTTCCAATTGAGGAGGACGAGACGCTGAGCTAACAGAGTAGTAAAGCAACCACACTGCACATTTCAGTCGGCCACACTGCATCCTCCGGCCTCAATCCAAACAGGGCAATAATGGGCTGAGGTACCGTTGTCATGTTATCCAGTTTGTCATCTTGAGATGACCAGTTTGTTTGAGTTCCTTGTCTGATGACCTGCAAGCTCTTCTGTGAGAGGGAAGTTACCCAGTCACAGAAGCTGGGCTTAAGCTGCTTTCTGGCCCAGCCAAGACAGAGTTGAGGGCATCTGTCTGATAGAGGGCATAATCCAGCAGTGCAGAGAGCCTCTGGGTACCCTGAATACCTCTGGCCAAGTTGCCCTGATTTTACAATTCCATTTCTGCACGCTTTCCAGCCTTTTAGCCTGGTCTGTAGTCAGGGAACTGTGCCAGACGTGGACTGCATACTTCAGCACCAGAGGCAAGTAACCTATGTAGATGGAGGCCAGTTTTGGGTCTCGGGACACCAAGTTTCTTCAGGTGACGTAGAGCAAAAAGCTTTCTGTTGGCTGTGGTCAACATGTGGTCCACCTGACTATCCAATCACAAGTTACCCTGGATGGTGACCCTCAGGACTCTGACCATGGCCAGACTTCCAGGGTGTTCTAGTCAATGGAGAGTGTCAGCAGGGCAGATGGATGCTTCCTGTGGGTGATAGGCTTCGGTGATTGGACAAATGTATCAGCAATTGGCTGAGTCCAATCAATGGTTGTTTTTTGGGGGAATTTTTTTTGCATTATTTTTTTGTGCTTTTATTTTGCTAATTTGATGGTCCGCCTGCTCAAGGGTTCAGCTCGGTAAAGAACCTGTAAAGCACAATTCAAAGCGTGCGTGAATAGAAATCTGCAGTAGGAGTTGGGCCACATGCACATTGTTGTTGCACTGATTTCTGATGAGTCTTTCACAAAGCAAGGCAGTGACTGCTGTGACCGAATGACAGTTGAGCCGTCTTTAGTGGTCACTGACTGACTGACTGACTGACTGACTGGTGCTGAAAAGAAACCTCAATTCATAAATCATATTTGAAAAACAGACCAAAAACAGTGTGTGCAGTTGTGCACCCTGATCAATCTGAACAGCATGGTTATCTCCACCTGTCTGTTCATCTGGAGGCTGCAAGCAGAGGCGTCCTTCATCTGACGCCATCTGACTTTCTTTTCTCTTTTTTTTCAAATCATGTCGAACAGCTGTTCAGCCTGTCTTTACCGCTTCTTGCATCAACGAATTAATGAATTAATGAAGCATTAACTGCACTCCCAATGTTTCAATGCTCACGGCAATTTGCATATGAAACCAATCGTTATCGGTCGTTATTCCACTGTATTGTTTATAAGGGTGGGGACACCTGCAGTCACTGTATTGTTTATAAGGGTGGGGACACTTGCAGCCAGGTGAGACTGAAGAGGACACTTAGATGATGATGAAGTGTTTCTCTCAGTAGACGTTGTGTCCAGGTCAACTGATTCAACCTTCTGTGATGTTCTTACCTGGATTATTGAGCGTGCGTCGAGACAACATGATTCACCAGACCAGACCACACCACCTTCTTTCACTGCTCCATGGTCCAGTTCTGATGCTCACGTGCCCATTGTAGATGCTTTTGATGGTGACAGGGGTCATCATGGGAATGCTGGCTTGTCTGGAGCTACGCAGCTCCATACACAGCAAGCTGTGATTTACTGTGTGTTCTGACACCTGTCTATCATATCCAGCTTTAACTTTTTCTGTAATTTGAGCTACAGTAGCTCTTCTGTGGGATCGAACCAGACGGGCTTGCCTTCACTCCCCCACGCCCATCAATGAGCCTTGGGTGCCTATGACTCTGTTGCCGGTTCACCGGGTGTCCTTCTCTGGATCACTTCTGGTAGGTACTGACCACTGCATACCAGGGACACCCCACAAGACCTGCCGTCGTCTAGCCATCACAGTTTGGCCCTTGTCCAAGTTGCTCAGATCCTCACGCTTGCAACACAACTTCAAGAACTCACTGTTCACTTGCTGCCTATTATATCCCACCCCTTGACAGGTGCCATGGTAACCAGATAATCAATGTTATTCACTTACCCGTCAGTGGTTTTAATGTTTTGGCTCATTTGTGTGTGTGTGTGTGTGTGTGTGTGTTTGTATATATACACATATACACACACACACACACACACACACACACACACGTGTTTGTCTTGTCTTTTTCGGTCTGCATATTTCTGTCTGAGTGTGTGTGTGTGTGTGTGTGTGTGTGTGAGACCATGGCGAGTGTCAGGCTGGTGGCAGGTATTAGTCAGAGTACAGACAGAACAGGCGGTCTGTCAAATGATTTGCATTGCCATGGTGACGCCGTCTGCTTCTCCCAAGTGCTTGTGGGAAACATTGCTCACTGTAGCGGCTCTGTCTGGGTGCTAGCCGACACAGCTCTGCTTTGTCTTTGTCCCAGCGGTCCTCCATCCCTCTACGTTTGTGTGTTTTTCTTCTCCCTCCCATGCTACTGTGTTCACAAGGCGTCCACAGGCCGAGGCGTTCATGTTCTGGCCCTTTCTGCTGAACACAGGAACAAACAAAAAACAAAGCGAGGGGGTATTCATACAACTTCAGCCTTCTGCTGGTTGGTGGAGGGGGTGTCTTGAGTTCACAGATTGATTTAAACCAAAAAGGGTCTCTCATCTGCAAAGCCAAGTGAGGGTACAAGTGTACTGCTTGTGGATCCAACATAGTGATGTAGTAAGTGTTTGTGTGACATAGTGAGGTAGTAAGTGTTTATATGACATAGTGATGTAGTAAGTGTTTATATGACATAGTGAGGTGGTAAGAGTCTGTGTGACATAGTGAGGTAGTCAGTGTTTGTGTGACATAGTGATGTAGTAAGTGTTTATATGACATAGTGAGGTGGTAAGAGTTTGTGTGACAGTGAGGTAGTAAGTGTTTGTTGTGACATAGTGAGGTAGTAAGTGTTTGTGTGACATAGTGAGGTAGTAAGTGTCTGTGTGACATAGTGAGGTAGTCAGTGTTTGTGTGACATAGTGAGGTAGTCAGTGTTTGTGTGACATAGTGATGTAGTAAGTGTTTATATGACATAGTGAGGTAGTCAGTGTTTGTGTGACATAGTGATGTAGTAAGTGTTTATATGACATAGTGAGGTGGTAAGAGTTTGTGTGACATAGTGAGGTAGTCAGTGTTTGTGTGACATAGTGAGATAGTAAGTGTTTGTGTGACATAGTGAGGTAGTAAGTGTTTGTGTGACATAGTGAGATAGTAAGTGTTTGTGTGACATAGTGAGGTAGTCAGTGTTTGTGTGACATAGTGAGGTAGTAAGTGTTTGTGTGACATAGTGAGGTAGTAAGTGTTTGTGTGACATAGTGAAGTAGTAAGTGTTTGTGTGACATAGTGAGGTAGTCAGTGTTTGTGTGACATAGTGAAGTAGTAAGTGTTTGTGTGGCATAGTGAGGTAGTAAGGGTTTGTGTGACATAGTGAGGTAGTAAGTGTTTGTGTGACATAGTGAGGTAGTAAGTGTTTGTGTGACATAGTGAGGTAGTAAGTGTTTGTGTGACATAGTGAAGTAGTAAGTGTTTGTGTGACATAGTGAGGTAGTCAGTGTTTGTGTGGCATAGTGAGGTAGTAAGTGTTTGTGTGACATAGTGAGGTAGTCAGTGTTTGTGTGACATAGTGAGGTAGTCAGTGTTTGTGTGACATAGTGAGGTAGTCAGTGTTTGTGTGACATAGTGAGATAGTAAGTGTTTGTGTGACATAGTGAGGTAGTAAGTGTTTGTGCGACATAGTGAAGTAGTAAGTGTTTGTGTGACATAGTGAGGTAGTCAGTGTTTGTGTGACATAGTGAGGTAGTAAGTGTTTGTGTGACATAGTGAGGAAGTCAGTGTTTGTGTGGCATAGTGATGTAGTAAGTGTTTGTGTGACATAGTGAAGTAGTAAGTGTTTGTGTGACATAGTGAGGTAGTCAGTGTTTGTGTGACATAGTGAGGTAGTCAGTGTTTATGTGACATATTGAGGTAGTAAGTGTTTGTGTGACATAGTGAGGTAGTCAGTGTTTGTGTGACATAGTGAGGTAGTAAGTGTTTGTGTGACATAGTGAGGTAGTAAGTGTTTGTGTGACATAGTGAGATAGTAAGTGTTTGTGTGACATAGTGAAGTAGTCAGTGTTTGTGTGACATAGTGAGGTAGTAAGTGTTTATGTGACATAGTGAGGTAGTAAGTGTTTGTGTGGCATAGTGAGGTAGTAAGTGTTTGTGTGACATAGTGAAGTAGTCAGTGTTTGTGTGACATAGTGAGGTAGTCAGTGTTTGTGTGACATAGTGAGGTAGTCAGTGTTTGTGTGACATATTGAGGTAGTAAGTGTTTGTGTGACATAGTGAGGTAGTAAGTGTTTGTGTGACATAGTGAAGTAGTAAGTGTTTGTGTGACATAGTGAAGTAGTAAGTGTTTGTGTGACATAGTGAAGTAGTAAGTGTTTGTGTGACATAGTGAAGTAGTAAGTGTTTGTGTGACATAGTGAGGTAGTAAGTGTTTGTGTGACATAGTGAAGTAGTAAGTGTTTGTGTGGCATAGTGAAGTAGTAAGTGTTTGTGTGACATAGTGAAGTAGTAAGTGTTTGTGTGACATAGTGAAGTAGTAAGTGTTTGTGTGACATAGTGAAGTAGTCAGTGTTTGTGTGACATAGTGAGGTAGTAAGTGTTTGTGTGACATAGTGAGGTAGTCAGTGTTTGTGTGACATAGTGAGGTAGTAAGTGTTTGTGTGACATAGTGAGGTAGTAAGTGTTTGTGTGACATAGTGAGGTAGTCAGTGTTTGTGTGACATAGTGAAGTAGTAAGTGTTTGTGTGACATAGTGAAGTAGTAAGTGTTTGTGTGACATAGTGAGGTAGTCAGTGTTTGTGTGACATAGTGAAGTAGTAAGTGTTTGTGTGACATAGTGAAGTAGTAAGTGTTTGTGTGACATAGTGAGGTAGTCAGTGTTTGTGTGACATAGTGAAGTAGTAAGTGTTTGTGTGACATAGTGAGGTAGTCAGTGTTTGTGTGACATAGTGAAGTAGTAAGTGTTTGTGTGACATAGTGAGGTAGTAAGTGTTTGTGTGACATAGTGAAGTAGTAAGTGTTTGTGTGACATAGTGAAGTAGTAAGTGTTTGTGTGACATAGTGAGGTAGTAAGTGTTTGTGTGACATAGTGAAGTAGTAAGTGTTTGTGTGGCATAGTGAAGTAGTAAGTGTTTGTGTGACATAGTGAAGTAGTAAGTGTTTGTGTGACATAGTGAAGTAGTAAGTGTTTGTGTGACATAGTGAAGTAGTCAGTGTTTGTGTGACATAGTGAGGTAGTAAGTGTTTGTGTGACATAGTGAGGTAGTAAGTGTTTGTGTGACATAGTGAGGTAGTAAGTGTTTGTGTGACATAGTGAGGTAGTAAGTGTTTGTGTGACATAGTGAGGTAGTCAGTGTTTGTGTGACATAGTGAAGTAGTAAGTGTTTGTGTGACATAGTGAAGTAGTAAGTGTTTGTGTGACATAGTGAGGTAGTCAGTGTTTGTGTGACATAGTGAAGTAGTAAGTGTTTGTGTGACATAGTGAGGTAGTCAGTGTTTGTGTGACATAGTGAAGTAGTAAGTGTTTGTGTGACATAGTGAGGTAGTCAGTGTTTGTGTGACATAGTGAAGTAGTAAGTGTTTGTGTGACATAGTGAGGTAGTCAGTGTTTGTGTGACATAGTGAAGTAGTAAGTGTTTGTGTGACATAGTGAAGTAGTAAGTGTTTGTGTGACATAGTGAAGTAGTAAGTGTTTGTGTGACATAGTGAGGTAGTAAGTGTTTGTGTGACATAGTGAGGTAGTCAGTGTTTGTGTGACATAGTGAAGTAGTAAGTGTTTGTGTGACATAGTGAAGTAGTAAGTGTTTGTGTGACATAGTGAAGTAGTAAGTGTTTGTGTGACATAGTGAGGTAGTCAGTGTTTGTGTGACATAGTGAGGTAGTCAGTGTTTGTGTGACATAGTGAGGTAGTCAGTGTTTGTGTGACATAGTGAGGTAGTAAGTGTTTGTGTGACATAGTGAGGTAGTAAGTGTTTATGTGACATAGTGAGGTAGTAAGTGTTTGTGTGGCTGAACACACTACAACATTAGCTCAGTGTGGTAATTTTGGGTTTCAGAATCAGTCTACAGATTACTAGAGACATGATTAAAGATGGAATCTTTTTCTTTTTTTTACCCCCCCCCTTTTTTTTTCTCCCCAGTTGTGCTTGGCTAAGTACCCCACTCTTTCCGAGCCGTCTCGGTCTCTGCTCCTCCCCCTCTGCTGACCCGGGGAGGGCTGTAGACTACCACATGCCTCCTCCCAAACATGTGGAGTCACCAACCACTTCTTTTCACCTGACAGTGAGGAGTTTCACCAGGGGGTCATAGCATGTGGGAGGATCACACTGTTCCCCTCAGTTACCCCCCCCCCGAACAGGCGCCCCGACCGACGCTAGTGCACATACCCACATCCGGCTTCCCACCCGCAGGCACGGCCAATTGTGTCTGTGGGGACACCCAACCAAGCCGGAGGCAACACAGGGATTCCAACCAGCGATCCCTGTGTTGGAAGGCAACGGAATAGACCGCTACGCCACCCGGACGCCCTAAAAGGTGGAATGTTTAACTGTGCCAAACAGCAGCCTCTAAATTATGTTGTGATGAATTTAACAACACCCGGGGTAATGTAAAAAAAAACCCGGGGTAGTCCAGCCTTGGGGGTCTTCCCAGGTCGTCCTCTGTGTGGAGTTTGCATGTTCTCCCCGTGCCTGCGTGGGTTTCCTCCCGCAGTCCAAAGACATGTAGGTCAGGTGACTCGGCCGTACTACATTGTCCCTAGGTGTGTGTGTGTGTGTGTTGGCCCTGTGATGGTCTGGCGGCCTGTCCAGGGTGTCTCCCCGCCTGCCGCCCAATGATTGCTGGGATAGGCTCCAGCATCCGCGCGATCCTGAGAGCAGGATGAGCGGTTCAGATAATGGATGGCTAGATGGATGGATGTAAAAACACCTTTTGTTTTTGGGTAGAACCAGCAGATGGCGCTCTATCTACAACTCTTTCTGCCCTCCTCTACTACTACTACTTTCGGCTGCTCCCGTTAGGGGTCGCCACAGCGGATCATCCGTTTCCATTTCTTCCTGTCTTCTGCGTCTTCCTCTGTCACACCAGCCACCTGCATGTCTTCCCTCACCACATCCATAAACCTCCTCTTTGGCCTTCCTCTTCTCCTCTTCCCTGGCAGCTCCATATTCAGCATCCTTCTCCCAATATACTCAGCATCTCTCCTCCACACATGTCCAAGCCATCTCAATCTTGCCTCTCTTGCTTTGTCTCCAAACCGTCCAACCTGAGCGGTCCCTCTAATATAATCGTTCCTAATCCTGTCCTTCTTCATCACTCCCAATGAAAATCTTAGCATCTTCAACTCTGCCACCTCCAGCTCCGCCTCCTGTCTTTTCGTCAGTGCCAATGTCTCCAAACCATATAACATAGCTGGTCTCACAACCATCTTGTAAACTTTCCCTTTAACTCTTGCTGGTACCCTTCTGTCGCAAATCACTCCTGACACTCTTCTCCACCCACTCCAACCTGCCTGCACTCTCTTTTTCACCTCTCTACTGCACTCCCCGTTACTTTGGACAGTTGACCCCAAGTATTTAAACTCAGATGTCTTTGTCACCTCCACTCCTTGCATCCTGACCATTCCACTGTCCTCTCTCTCATTCACGCATAGGTATTCCGTCTTGCTCCTACTGACTTACATTCCTCTTCTCTCCAGTGCATACCTCCACCTCTCCAGGCTCTCCTCAACCTGCACCCTACTCTCACTACAGATCACAATGTCATCCGCGAACATCATCGTCCATGGAGACTCCTGCCTGATCTTGTCCGTCAACCTGTCCATCACCATTGCAAACAAGAAAGGGCTAAGAGCCGATCCTTGATGTAATCCCACCTCCACCTTGAACCCATCCGTCATTCCAACCGCACACCTCACCATTGTCACACTTCCCTCATACGTATCCTGCACCACTCCTACATACTTCTCTGCAACTCCTGACTTCCTCATACAATACCACACCTCCTCTCTCGGTACTCTGTCATAAGCTTTCTCTAAATCTACAAAGACACAGTGCAACTCTTTCTGGCCTTCTCTATACTTCTCAATCAACATTCTCAAAGCAAACATCGCATCTGTGGTGCTCTTTCGTGGCATGAAACCATACTGCTGCTCGCTGATCGTCACCTCTCCTCTTAACCTAGCTTCTATTACTCTTTCCCAAATCTTCATGCTGTGGCTGATCAACTTTATACCTCTGTAGTTGTTACAGTTCTGCACATCGCCCTTGTTCTTGAAAATCGGTACCAGTATGCTTCTTCTCCACTCCTCAGGCATCCTCTCACTTTCCAGGATTGTGTTAAACAATCTAGTTAGAAACTCCACTGCCATCTCTCCTAAACATCTCCATGCCTCCACAGGTATGTCATCAGGACCAACTGCCTTTCCATTCTTCATCCTCTTCATAGCTGCCCTCACTTCCTCCTTGCTAATCCGCTGAACTTCCTGATTCACTATCCCTACATCATCCAACCTTCTCTCTCTCTCATTTTCTTCATTCTGCCCTCCTCTGACACTTCCAAACCAACAGTTTCCAGAGGCAGAAATGTTCATATTAGTCAGTACTGCAGATGCAGTGTCAGTCATGAGTCCACTTCTGGTTTGAACCGTCTCAGATTTAGGAAAGCATATCTGCTCCCAGCAGCTCCAGTGTTGCAGTTTCACTGGTTTCACAGATCACATGAACCTCTCTGAGCATGTGATCACAGGAAAGATCTTCAGCCCATTTCAGGCTAAAATGGTGTAAAACCAGAAATGTGGTGTGGACATGCCAGTGACAGCTTCTGTCTGTGATGTTGAACTGATTACCACCGGTGTTTTTTACCAGATGGTTTTTCTTTAGCCTGGGCCTGTTAGAGTTACCACAAACATTCTCTCTCTCACTCACACGCATGCATATATATATATATATATATATATATATATGACGGAGCACGGACCAGGTATTAGACTGGTTTAAGAACACAGATGACAAGAAGAACTGCACATTTATATGTTTTGATATCTGCGAGTGCTACCCCTCCATAAGCAAAGAGTTACTATCCAAAGCCACTGATTTTACCACAAAACACACAGTGATACCCGAGCAAGACAGACACATTATATACCAGGACAGAGACATTATATACCAGGACAGAGACATTATATACAGGACAGAGACATTATATACCAGGACAGAGACATTATATACAGGACAGAGACATTATATACCAGGGCAGAGACATTATATACCAGGGCAGAGACATTATATACCAGGGCAGAGACATTATATACCAGGGCAGAGACATTATATACCAGGACAGAGACATTATATACCAGGACAGAGACATTATATACAGGACAGAGACATTATATACCAGGGCAGAGACATTATATACCAGGACAGAGACATTATATACCAGGTCAGAGACATTATATACCAGGACAGAGACATTATATACCAGGACAGAGACATTATATACCAGGGCAGAGACATTATATACCAGGGCAGAGACATTATATACCAGGACAGAGACATTATATACCAGGGCAGAGACATTATATACCAGGACAGAGACATTATATACCAGGGCAGAGACATTATATACCAGGCAAAGGAATCACTTTTGTACCACAATGGAAACCCATGGCAGATAAAAGGTAGTAATAAATGTGATATGACCATGGGCAGCTTCAACGGGGCGGAAACTTGTGAACTAGTTGGAATGTATTTGTTGTCTCAACTACAGGACGTGGACATCAGTGTTGGACTCTATAGGGATGATGGACTACCAATTTGTAGCAAAACACCAAGAGAGGTCGAGCACATTAAGAAAACAATCTGCAGAATATTCTCAAACAATGAGCTAAAAATCACTATTGAAGCAAGCAAAAAACAAATGGACTTTCTGGACATCTCAGGGGACCTTAGGAACGGCTCATACAAGCCGTACATGAAGCCCACCAACACACTGCAGTATGTCCACAGAGAGAGCACCCACCCACCCTCCATCTTGAAGAACATCCCAGAAAGCATTAATAGAAGACTCTCAACATGATCATCTAGTGAATCCATCTTCAATGAAGCTGCAACCCCATACCAAGATGCATTACAAAAGAGCGGCTCAAGTACAACCCACCATTACACACTGACTGACCGCAAATCAAGACGAAACATCACCTGGTACAACCCACCCTACAGTGACACCGTGGTACAACCCACCCTACAGTGATACCGTGGTACAAACCACCCTACAGTGACACCGTGGTACAACCCACCCTACAGTGATACCGTGGTACAAACCACCCTACAGTGACACCGTGGTACAACCCACCCTACAGTGACACCGTGGTACAACCCACCCTACAGTGATACTGTGGTACAACCCACCCTACAGTGATACCGTGGTACAACCCACCCTACAGTGACACCGTGGTACAACCCCCCCCTACAGTGACACCGTGGTACAACCCACCCTACAGTGACACCGTGGTACAACCCACCCTACAGTGATACCGTAGTACAACCCACCCTACAGTGACACCGTGGTACAACCCACCCTACAGTGATACCGTAGTACAACCCACCCTACAGTGACACCGTGGTACAACCCCCCCCTACAGTGACACCGTGGTACAACCCACCCTACAGTGATACCGTAGTACAACCCACCCTACAGTGACACCGTGGTACAACCCCCCCCTACAGTGACACCGTGGTACAACCCCCCCCTACAGTGACACCGTAGTACAACCCACCCTACAGTGACACCGTGGTACAACCCACCCCTACAGTGACACCGTGGTACAACCCACCCTACAGTGACACCGTAGTACAACCCACCCTACAGTGATACCGTAGTACAACCCCCCCCCCCTACAGTGACACCGTGGTACAACCCACCCTACAGTGATACCGTAGTACAACCCACCCTACAGTGACACCGTGGTACAACCCACCCTACAGTGATACCGTGGTACAAACCACCCTACAGTGATACCGTAGTACAACCCACCCTACAGTGACACCGTAGTACAACCCACCCTACAGTGATACCGTGGTACAACCCACCCTACAGTGACACCGTGGTACAAACCACCCTACAGTGATACCGTAGTACAACCCACCCTACAGTGACACCGTGGTACAAACCACCCTACAGTGATACCGTGGTACAAACCACCCTACAGTGACACCGTGGTACAACCCACCCTACAGTGACACTGTGGTACAACCCACCCTACAGTGATACCGTGGCCGCAAACATCGGTGAGCAGTTTTTTTTAGTTTTTGGATAAGTGCTTTACCCCGCACCATCAACTGAGGAAGATATTCAACAGGAACACCATCAACATGAGTAACAGCTGCATGCCTAACATTCAACACACAATACTGTCCCACAACACAAGAATCATCAACAAATCAATGACACCTTCATCACAACCAGACCCCCCAACTGCAACTGCCGTGTGAACGACTCACGCCCCCTCGAGGGAAAATGCCAGACGAAGGGAGGTATCTACCAAGCTACGGCGACGAGAGATGACGATGACACAATAGAGACTACGTGGTCTAACAGAAGGAACATTCAACAAGAGGTTTAATGCACACGTGTAGCTTTACTAACAACCGTTTAAAGAATGTCACATCTTTAAGCCCTTATATTTGGTCATTGGCGGACAGAAGCATTAATTATTCCACCATCTGGAAAATCCTCTCAAAGAACAAAACATATTCACCCAGCAGTGAAATGTGTAATCTATGTCCAACTGACAAATATTTTATCATCTGCAGACCACAAATGTCCACACTGAATAACAGGAATGAACTGACCAGCAGTTGCAGACATAGATATAAACACCTGTTTTGTAATTATAAATAAATCATGACAATACACAAATGCCCCCCCCCCCCATTGGACCGTTAGCGGTCACGTGTTTTTGAATTTTTGTATGTTGCACCTGTCCCTTCCCCATTGGATGTTGTGCACGTGGTGTGAATGGCGAGGCAGTAGATGGTGTGTTCTTTACTGAGTAGCTTTATTGGCAGCTGGTGATTGCTTATGGCATGAAACAGGCTTGTACTGTCTCATAAAGAAGTTACTGGACTCACTGCATTATTTTGCTCCTTATTTGTTGAGCACTTGCCCCACTGTTGAGAGTTTCTTTTAACAAATTTTTATATATATATATATATAAACTCGCTAGCCTTTGGCTAATGGGTCAGACCCTTTAGTCGACTGGTTAACATCGCCAGTGGTGTGGGAGATCCGGGTTCGCATCCTGGCTGCGGTGGTTCCCAGGCTGCCCCCCCCCCCCCGAATTCGCCACATTTTTGTTTATTCAAACAGCCATATATTCATAGACACATTCATACGTACACATATACAGCCTTCCTTGCTATGGAGGTGTTTAATGGTTCTGGACTGTAGATTTTTGTCCCCTGCTGAGACTGTTTAATGAAATCATTACTAAAGAGAGGGTGATGACTGTCATCTTCATCAGTGACTGATTTTACTCGTCAGACTGAAACTTGTTTTTAACTTGTACAGAATTCAGGATCTTTAAAATGTTACTAGCGCTCTTGCATGGTCGATAAAAAATAAGCTTTTACACCAAGTTAGAATCCCTGTGTACAGACAGAGACACAGCTGGAGCACGTTGTGATGTTTGGAATGGATATGTGACTACATCCTGGTTCAGCCATTCAGGTGAAAGACTTATGAGAGATGAACCCTGCAGTGCAGATCATTACAAACACAGTCACAGTCAGAGAATATCATTTACCTTCACAGGCGCGCCACGTCGGCCCGCCAAGCCATATCCCACCTGCCACAACTGCTCTGACTGAGCCCTGATGCAGCGCTTACTGTCAGCTTCCCCTAATTACTTCCCACATTGCTTTCCCCTTTGAGCTGTTAATCATTGCTGTCTCTCTCTCTCTCTCTCTCTCTCTCTCTCTCTCTCTCTCTCTCTCTCTCTCTCTCTCTCTCTCTCTCTCTCTCTCTCTCTCTCTCTCTCACTAGGGCCCGGTGACCTGTGTGTCATTCTCCAGGTCAGGAGAGCACTTTGCCTCTGGCGGTTCAGATGAGCAGGTGATGAGCAGGTCCTTCTTAAATGTCTGCTGATATTTCCACATCCTTTCTGTCTCTCCCCCCTGTACCAGCAAGCCTTGACATTAGGACATTGAGAAGTCCAGGCCATGTGACATTTGAAGGGGGTCATTATGTTCATTAGACAGACCACGAGTAGCACATCAACAGATTATTATTCATAGAGGTGTACGGGCATGACCATGCTGTCTTCTCTTCTGTTACCATTTTGAAACACCTACAGTGCATCCGGAAAATATTCACACCCCTTCACTTTCCCCACATTTTGTTATGTTACAGCCTTATTCCAAAATGGGTTAAATTCTTTTTTTCTCTGATCAATCTAAATACAATACCCCATAATAGCAAAGTGAAAGAGGTTTTGTAGAAATTTTTGCAAATTTATTAAAAATAAAAAACTGAAATATTGCATGTACATAAGTATTCACACCCTTTACTCAGTAGTTGGTTGAGGCCCCCTTGGCAGTGATTACAGCCTCAAGTCTTCTTGGGTATGAAGCTACAAGCTGGCACACCTATATTTGGGGTATTTCTCCCATTCTTCTCTGCAGATCCTCTTGAGCTCTGTAAGGTTAGATGCGGAGCGTCGCTGCACAGCTATTTTCAGGTCTTTCCAGAGATGTTCAATGGGGTTCAAGTCTGGGCTCTGGCTGAGCCACTCAAGGACATTCACAGACTTGTCCCGAAGCCACTCCTTCGTTGTCTTGGCTGTGTGCTTAGGGTCGTTGTCATGTTGAAAGGTAAACCTTCGCCCCAGTCTGAGGTCCTGAGCGCTCTGGAGCAGGTTTTCATCAAGGATCTCTCTGTACTTTGCTCCATTCATCTTTCCCTCTATCCTGACTAGTCTCCCAGTTCCTGCCGCTGAAAAACATCCCCACAACATGATGCTGCCACCACCATGCTTCACTGTAGGGATGGTATTAGCAAGGTGATGAGACGTGCCTGGTTTCCTCCAGACGTGACGTTTGGCATTCAGGCCAAAGAGTTCAATCTTGGTTTCATCAGACCAGAGAATCTTGTTTCTCATGGTCTGAGAGTCCTTTAGGTGCTTTCTGGCAAACTCCAAGCGGGCTGTCATGTGTCTTTTACTAAGCAGAGGCTTCCGTCTGGCCACTCTACCATAAAGGCCTGATTGGTGGAGTGCTGCAGAGATGGTTGTCCTTCTGGAAGGTTCTCCCATCTCCACAGAGGAACGCTGGAGCTCTGTCAGAGTGACCATCGGGTTCTTGGTCACCTCCCTGACCAAGGCCCTTCTCCCCCGATTGCTCAGTTTGGCTGGGCGGCCAGCTCTAGGAAGAGTCCTGGTGGATCCAAACTTCTTCCATTTACGAATGATGGAGACCACTGTGCTCTTCGGGACCTTCAAAGCTGTAGAAATTTTTTTGTACCCTTCCCCAGATTTGTGCCTCAATGCAATCTTGTCTCGGAGGTCCACAGACAATTCCTTTGACTTCATGGCTTGGTTTCTGGTCTGACATGCACTGTCAACAGTGGGACCTTATATAGACAGGTGTGTGCCTTTCCAAATCATGTCCGATCAATTGATTTTACTACAGGTGGACTCCAATCAAGATGTAGAAAAATCTCAAGGATGATCAGTGGAAACAGGATTGACCTGAGCTCAATTTTGAGTGTCATAGCAAAGGGTGTGAATACTTATGTACATGCAATATTTTAGTTTTTTATTTTTAATAAATTTGCAAAAATTTCTACAAAACCTTTTTCACTTTGTCATTATGGGGTATTGTGTGTAGATTGATGAGAAAAAAAAGGAATTTAATCCATTTTGGAATAAGGCTGTAACATAACAAAATGTGGGGAAAGTGAAGAGGTGTGAATACTTTCCGGATGCACGGTATCAATGATATTTTCCATATAGGTGATGGTGTGGAAAAGCAACTTTGACTTTGGTGAGTGTGGAGATGCTGTCAGGCAGCAGCGTCATACCTCCTCTGGAGTGCAGGCACCCTCAGTGAGCTCAGCAACCCACCGCCCCCGCAAGCTGCATGCCTCCCTGCTTCCTAGCCAGGTAAGTTGGGGTACCACAGGGCCCGTGAAGAACCGATCAGAAATCCACATCTTTATGATGACTGGAATAGGTTAGCTATCAGTTAACGTTAGATCCCAGTGATCCCACTGGAACGACCCGAGATTTCACTCCTACCTAAAACCACCACGGGTGGTCAAAATGACCGCCGGTTTTTAAACTCTATATTGTGTCAAGATAAATATCCAGTAGAGATATTAATGCATTACATATATTGGTATGTCTGTTAGGAAACTAACTGACACCAAAATTAACATTTTAACAACTTTAATACTATTTTTAAACAATTTAAAATGGCTGCTGTCCAACGCCTGTAAATCCTGCAACGCCTCAGTGGTAGTCATGGTGCGTCTATAGCGGCGTTTGTAACCAGACATGTTGGACATAATCACACATCAAGTTTAGACTATTTGTCTGCACTGGAGGGCGCTAGTGTGTTTCTAGGACAGAGCAACAAACTTCACGCAGTAAATGATGCGACCAACACACGTCATAAATACTGACATGACGCACACCATCACATGCACATTACGAGCGGTCACTGCTCATGGTCGTGTTAGGTCGATCTTATTATAACTTTTTGTGTGCAATTGGTCTAAAACTCGTTTTAATGCAAATATATGCAGTTTTAGGAGAATTCAGGGATCGGCAGGTCTGTGTCTGTTTTTTTTCCACAAAGTTATTAAACTTTGAAAATCCAAGATGGTCATAATGACCGTCTTGGTCGATCTAGTGTTGACTTCCCCAATGTTTCAGACAAGCTGTCTAAAATGTTATTTGCACCAACACTCCCACTCCCACCACATACAGACTCACCACTGGTTTACACTTAGACAGCTGTTGTCCTTCTCCTCTCTTCGATAGGCTGGTGCACTGTTTGTGGTCTTCCTGGCTTTGACAATCGCCCAGTTAGGATAACCACACTTAACCAGGGCCTGTTTAATGTGGGATTTCTCCCCTTCCCCGGCCGCTGTGTTGGTGGGGACGTTGTCAGCTCGGTGGTGCAGCGCCCTGATGACTCCTAGTTTGTGCTGCAGTGGATGACGAGAGTCAAACCTTAAGCACTGATCAGTATGTGTTGGTTTACGGTAAACTTCAACAGTCACATGTCCCTCATCACTAGTTGTAATGTCACAGTGTAAGAAGACTAAGCTGTCATGTTCCACATCCTCCTGGTGAACTTGATGTTTACTATACCCAAAACAAAGTTCCTGAGTGTGTTGCCACTTTGGATGGTGAGAAGGCACTAGACCTTGTGGAGTGGAACTATCTATTTACAGTTTTAGAAACATTTGTATTTGGACCAATATTTATTTCCTGGTTAAATTTATTATATACGTCCCCCTCCGCTTCAATCTTAACAAATTCGATACACTCACAACCTTTCCAACCTCATCGTGGGACTTGCCAGGGTGTCCTTTAAGCCCTCTGCTTTTTAGGGTTCCAAGCCAAGGGGGCTGGGGGTCAAGCATTGCAAAGCAGTGTGGCTCTAACCCTATTGTAATCGCTGATTATTATTATCATTATTATTATTATTGTTAATATTGGTAGATGTGGTACTGCAACATACACTGTAAAAGTTATGTACGTGAAATTTTCACACGTCAGACACTAAAAATGACATGTCCACCAGCAGATAGCGCTATAATCAAGGTAAGCGCATTTTGGCCACTAACGCCCACATTAAAATACCAGTCTCACCAGTCACCATCACATTCATCAGAGCAGTTTCACCAGTTACCATCACATCCATCAGACCAGTCTCACCAGTCACCATTACATTACATGACATGACATTACAGTCATTTAGCCGGCGCTTTTATCCAAAGCGACTTACAATAAGTGCATAATTTAACGTAGGAGATCAGGAGAACTACTAGTCATCAGAGGTCATAAGTGCATCTAAACAAGCATCTAATAGCAAAACCAGTGCTAAAGTAAAAGTGCAAGAAAGAGATTCATCAGACCAGTCTCACCAGTCACCGTCACATCCATCAGAGCAGTTTCACCAGTCACCGTCACATCCATCAGAGCAGTTTCACCAGTCAACATCACATCCATCAGAGCATTTTCACCAGTCACCGTCACATCCATCAGACCAGTCTCACCAGTCACCGTCACATCCATCAGAGCAGTTTCACCAGTCACCGTCACATCCATCAGAGCAGTCTCACCAGTCACCATCACATCCATTAGACCAGTTTCACCACAGTCAACATCACATCCATCAGAGCAGTTTCACCAGGCACCATCACATCCATCTTTAAAGTTCAGTTATTTACAGTTGCTTTCAGACTGGTCTTTTTGAAATCCTGTCCGTTTCTTCAAATTAGATTTGCGGAGACTTACCAAACTAAATGGATATAAATCTGTTTTTGGTCTTAAAGCCAGGGGCCATCCCATGAGCCAGTGTGACAAGATGTCTTTGTTAGTGTGTCTTAATAGCTACAATCAGCTCACCAGTTAGACAAAAACAAACCTTAAAAGGTCTTTGTTAAGGGGCGTCCAGGTGGCATGGCAGTCTTTTCTGTTGCCTACCAACACGGGGATCGCTGGTTCGAATCTCCGTCTTACCTCCGTCTTGGTCGGGCGTCCCTACAGACACAATTGGCCGTGTCTGTGGGTGGGAAGCCGGATGTGTGGGTATGTGTCCTGGTCGCTGCACTAGCGCCTCCTCTGGTCGGTCGGGGTGCCTGTTTGGGGGGGGGGGACTGTAGGGAATATCGTGATCCTCCCACGTACTACGTCCCCCTGGTGAAACCCCTCACTGTCAGGTGAAAAGAAGCGGCTGGTGACTCCACATGTATCGGAGGAGGCATGTGGTAGTCTGCAGCCCTCCCCGGATCAGCAGAGGGGGTGGAACAGAGACCGGGACGGCTCAGAAGAGTGGAATAATTGGCAAGGTACACTACTACTACTACTACTACTACTCTCAGCTGCTCCCGTTAGGGGTCACCACAGCGGATCATCCGTTTCCATCTCTTCCTGTCCTCTGCATCTTCCTCTGTCACACCAGCCACCTGCATGTCCTCCCTCACCACATCCATAAACCTCCTCTTTGGCCTTCCTCCTTTCCTCATCCCTGGCAGCTCCATATTCAGCGTCCTTCTCCCAATATACCCAGCATCTCTCCTCCACACATGTCCAAACCATCTCAATCTTGCCTCTCTTGCTTTGTCTCCAAACTGTCCAACCTGAGCTGTCCCTCTAATATACTCGTTCCTAATCCTGTCCTTCTTCATCACTCCCAGTGAAAATCTTATCTTCATCTCTGCCACCTCCAGCTCCTCCTCCTGTTTTTTCATCAGTGCCACTGTCTCCAAACCATATAACATAGCTGGTCTCACAACCATCTTGTAAACCTTCCCTTTAACTGTTGCTGGTACCCTTCTGTCACACATCACTCCTGACACTCTTCTCCGCCCACTCCACCAAGTCCATTGGCCAAGTACAATTGGGAGAAAAAA
The DNA here is from genome assembly GCF_029633865.1 of Lampris incognitus. NCBI lineage: Eukaryota > Metazoa > Chordata > Actinopteri > Lampriformes > Lampridae > Lampris > Lampris incognitus. The sequence goes on along the minus strand of NC_079212.1, from coordinate 147,813,099 downwards.
AAAGGGGGGGATCTTCATTGCTTCTGAACAATTTATCTGTTTTCACTTGTGTTGCATGGCAGGAATGGCAGGATAGTCCTGCAGGGTTTTCTGGCTCTGGTCAGCATCAGCAGCGTGGTTCATGTTCAGAGATACACAGACATGTAGCAGCGATGATCACTGCTGTCTATGCCATTTTGCATTCACACAGTAGAGAAGTAGCTGTGATAAGATCTTGAGCTACCCAGCCCGGAAACACACACGCACACACACACGCACACACACACACACGCACACGCACACACACACGCACACGCACACACACACCCTCTGCGGACCCTTTCCTTTGATGTGTGTTACATGTCCTAGAGGCGCTCCTCTCTCTCACATGCAGGATACGGTACCCACTCACTTCCTGCTCCTTCCATTTATTCTGCTGAAAAAGATTTTTGTCCTCCGTTAGGACTTGATGGGTGTAATAATGTAAGATTATACTGCTTTAAAGATAATATCAGATGGTACCCAGAGCTCAGCTCACCATTATGTCCTGTGAGCTGAGCAGGCTGAACTGTGGGAGGTGGATGCTGGGTATGCTGCAAGTGTTGTAAATGATGGCGGTGTTGAAATATGACTGTATTCAGATTTGATCACCATACTCCATGTAATTTACAAGGACCACTTTCACTCTTTTAATCCTAAAAGTGAAGTAGAGACCTAGTGCAGCACCTCACGTGGTCCAGAAGATGTCAGCCATGATGTTTTACCTCTAAGTGGAGGCTGGCAAAAGTCTCATCTGGGATCATTTTGACTTCACACTTCTTCAGGTCATAATTTTAGGGCCTCCTTGACCTATATTAAGGAATATCTCTTAACTCTAGAAGATGTGTTTGAACACTTCACATGTTGGTCCGTCTGATCGATCATCCATCCAGAATGTTTGTCCATGCACAGAGTGACTGAATTATGGAATGGATACAAAAGCCATCAGTCCAAGACTTTGTGCCGTTATGGTTGATTAGAAGTTGGTGTGGGAAGGAAATTTGTGTGGATAATATCTTGGTTTAGTGCTGTGTCTAACACTCCCAACCCACATTGCTTGCTGGTTGTCCATCGTATCCGATGACGACCATCTTCTCCTATTTGTGAGTCCTGTGGTGGCTGAATAGTCCGATCCTGGATGCACAGTTGCAGTTGCAGGCCAGGCATGTAAAAGTTGTGCTGGGGGGGGGGGCAGCTTTGTGAGCATGCCTCTTCGCACGCTTTGCTACACGGTGTTGTGTGCGCTGGTTTTCCATATACTTCACTCCCTGTGAGACGTGAGAGCGCCAGGTGGTGCGGGTTTGGTCTGGTATCTTTTCAGTGTGGTCTTCAGTTGGTCTCTGAACCGCTTCTTCTGCCCACCAACAGTGTGTTGACCAGGGTGTAGTTGGCTGTAGAGGACTTTACCAACCCACATATACACACACACCTTATCGGCGGTCACTCGGGGTCAAATATGACTGTCCTCCTTCTGAGTCCTCTCGGACCTCAGGTGGGTGTAGAGGCTGATCCTGGAGCTGCATAACAGGAGGACACCTGCGTGTGACAGCTTTTTACGTGGAGTGGCTGATGCTCCTGCAGCCACCACACAGTCCTTGGCAGGGGGTGGCCAGAGTCCAATGGCATGGGGAACCAAGATGATTGGAGACCACCCTCTGTTGCAGCCTTCATCCACCTTCACTGCCGTCGTGACCTGGAGACATCTTCCACCAGTTCTGCCATTGAGATCTTTGTTGGATCGTGCTTCGTCTGGAACCTCCCCCTTGACCTGTCCGCCTTAGGTGATCCTGCCAGGAGCAAAGCTGCGGATGGCATAGCTCTTGGGCTCAATGGTATACACAAGCTTCTCCACCACAGCAAGGTGGAGATCCAGGAGAAGACACACACACACACACAGTGAGGGCCTCGGCAGGAGTGTGTAAGCACCGAGGTCCCATCTGGCCCCGTTGCAGTATCGTGATATGATTAATCACCATGTAGCTGAGACACGGTACAGTCCACCACTGGTCTAACTGGTGTGTGTGTGTGTGTGTGTGTGTGTGTGTGTGTGTGTGTGTGTGTGTGTGTGTGTGTGTGTGTGTGTGTCTTTTTTTGCAGAGCTTATGATGTCTTGATAGCAAAGACCATAACCCATTAATGTTCTGATTGAGTCCTTTAATATGTTTGCTACTGCAATAAATCTGCTTGATAAGCTTTTAAAACCATTTTGCAGGATTATGTTTTCCATTTTCAAGAACATAATTTGATAAAACATGATTATGGGTTTGTGTTTTTCACTCAGACTCCATATTTAAACTAAACCCAGCCCTCCCTTGCTCGTGGCCATGTTTGACTCCATCTAAAAGAAAATGCTTGCGCTCACTTTGTAAAGCAGCAGCTCTGCATTATGTAAGGCGAACAGCAGCAGAACCACTCAGCCCAGACTGACCCACTTACAGCTGAGTCCTCATACATGCCAGGACTCGTAATGCTCTTACATAGGTTAAATAAACAAACTTTATAGCTGAAAATAAGGATTGATAAATGAGTAACAGGGCACTTATAAGCTATTACAACACACTTGCTAATATTAGCAAATGGCTTAAAAATGTTTGTACATATTGTGATGTGTAATCTAGGCTTGGACTGCCAGCATTTCTCATTTGCAAATATAGGGAAACAAATTCAATCAGCAGCGGTGTCCGGGTGGTGTAGTGGTCTATTCTGTTGCCTAGCAACATGGGGATCGCCAGTTCGAATCCCCGTGTTACCTCCAGCTTGGTCGGGCGTCCCTGCGGACACAATTGGCCATGTCTGCAGGTGGGAAGCTGGATGTGGTTATGCATCCTGGTCGCTGCAATAGTGCCTCCTCTGGTCGGTCGGGGTGCCTGTTCAGGGGGGGGGGGGAACTGGAGGGAATAGCGTGATCCTCCCATGCGCTACGTCCCCCTGGTGAAACTCCTCACTGTCAGGTGAAAAGAAGCGGCTGGTGACTCCACATGTATGGGAGGAGGCATGTGGTAGTCTGCAGCCCTCCCCGGATTGGCAGAGGGGGTGGAGCAGCGACCGGGACGGCTCGGAAGAGTGGGGCAATGGGCAAGGTACACTACTACTACTACTACTACTACTACTACTACTACTACTACTCTCAGCTGCTTCCAATAGGGGTCACCACAGTGGATCATCAGTCCTGCTACACCTTGTTTGTAGTCCTGCTACACCTGGTTTGTAGTCCTGCTACACCTGGTTTGTAGTCCTCACTGCCAAAAGGGGAAATATAGTGGGGAAAATCACAGATTTCACCTTTAAAGTCAAACAGAAATTGGACTGTATAAAACTGCAAACTACTGCAGCAGCAGGCCCTCTCAGGAAGGACACCACTTGAGAGAACTATTCGCCAAGTTCTGCAGAGCAAAATTATAAGCAACTGTCCCCTACAGGTCTTATTATAGATCTTATTATATTATTCAAATACATGTGCAGTATGCGCTCCAACTACTGGCCATTTAGAGGTGCAACTGAACGTAGCATCACTCCTTGTTAAGACACACACGCACAAACATGCACACACTCATGCATGCACTCACATGTAGAGGTAGAAGATGACTGTGTGCAGTTGTCCCTTATTGTCAGATGAATTATTCTGGATTCTTGCACAAACCTCACCTACCACAAGAAGGTTTTGGAAATTTTTGAATTATGACTTGGCTACTATTTAACTTTCGTTGGCTTCATCAGAACACGACCTCCAGCATGCACTGGGGTGGTTTGCAGCTGAGTGGGAAATGGCTGGGATGAGAGTCAGCACCACCAAGTCTGAGGCCATGGTTCTCTACCAGAAAATGGTGGATTGCTCCCTCCGAGTTGGGGATGAGTTGTTGCCTCAAGTGAAGGAGTTCAAGTATCTCGGGGTCTTGTTCACGAGTGAGAGTAGGATGGAGCGGGAGATTGACAGGTGGATTGGTGCAGCATCAGCAGTAATGTGGACGTTGTACCGAAGAGGGAGCTGAGCCGGAAGGCAAAGCTCTCAATTTACTAGTCAGTCTTCGTTCCAACCCTCACCTATGGTCATGAGCTTTGGGTAGTGACCGAAAGGGTGAGATCGTGGATACAAGCGGCTGAAATGAGTTTCCTCCATAGGGTGTCTGGGCTCAGCCTTAGAGATAGGGTGAGGAGCTCGGACATCCGGAGGGAGCTCGGAGTAGAGCCACTGCTCCTTCGCGTCGAAAGGAGCCAGTTGAGGGGTTTCAGGCATCTGATCAGGATGCCTCCTGGGTGCCTTCCTTTGGAGGTTTACTGGGCACATCCAACTGGGGGGAGACCCCGGGGTAGACCCAGAACTCGCTGGAGGGACTACATGTCAAATCTGGCCTGGGAACGCCTTGGGTTCCCCCAGGAGGAGCTGGAGGGCGTTGCTGGGGAGAGGGAGGTCTGGAGTGCCCTACTTAGCTTGCTGCCACCGCGACCCCACCCCGGAGAAGTGACTGATGATGAATGAATGAATAGTATTTAACTGGATACACTATTTAGTTATTACTGTGGATATTGTGTTGCCCTCTACTGTCACTTTTATATTTCAAATCTTGATTTAACAGTCACACACAAGCACATTTATACTCGAATTCCTCTTCAGCAAGAGAGCCAAAGCCATTTTCTCCCCAATCACTTTCTCAGCGCTGCTAGTGGCAACACCTGGAAGTGCTGCTCTTTAAATATTCCCACCCATGGATTATTTATCCAGCCGTCGTTTATTATTAATGACATGCTGCTTTCATCTCTCATGCACCGCCTCAAGTCTCATACACGTGTCGCCAGAGAGGAATCGAACGCGAGGAAAGAAAAAAAAAGTCATAGGCTAGCCTAAACTTGTTCCCTGCACATTAACAACTAATAAACAGAGAGAGAGAGAGAGAGACTGGATGGCATGAAGAAATGAAGGCACTCCAGCATGTGAGGCGTGAAAGCGAGGTGGCGTATTAAATGGGTTTATTTTCAGTGCATCTGCTGAGTTGTCGGCGTGTTGTGAAAGGAGAGAGAATAAAGGAAGCGTGATGTTCCTCTCAACACTGACATGGAGGGCAGGACACAGAACGCCGGCTCCAGCTCACGCATCTGAAAACCTGACTGAGTCCTTATTAGAGGAAACACGGGGCATGTGAGCACTTGAGGGATGTCACGAAGAGCACGGCAAGAAGGAAAACAGTCTTCTCCCATTCCAGGTGGGTGGAATGTGACTGTGGGAGAGACAAGATCTCATCCCTGCATCACAAGTCAGAACTCTCTGCTCATCACTGTCACCACCAGACATGAAAGAACTAAGTCAGCTTTTCACTCAGGCAAAACGTACACCCAGTACACCGAGTAAGTAGTTAGTGTAGCGCTCTTCATCAAGTGTTTTGAGAAGTGTCTTTAAACAACACCTTCCATTGTAAAAAGACAGTCCAGTACAGTCAGTACTGAATGTGGAGCTGCCAGGGAAGAGGAGAAGAGGAAGGCCAAAGAGGAGGTTTATGGAGGTGGTGAGGGAGGACATGCAGGTGGCTGGTGTGACAGAGGAAGATGCAGAGGACAGGAAGACATGGAAACGGATGATCCACTGTGGCGCCCCCTAATGGGAGCAGCCGAAAGTAGTAGTAGTAGTCCAGTACAGTCAGTCGCAACAGTGACAGACCTTTTTTTTTTGCACTTTTCTCCATCTCTCTCACATGTCCACTGTTTTCATCCTGCAACAACTAATTCCTCGCGGAATTACGGAGCCGAACTTCTTCTGCTTCGGTTCAGAAATTGATTCTTCTTCTTCTTCTTTCGGCTTGTTCCCTGTCAGAATGTCAATCAGAAATGGATTGAAATGCCGCTCTGGTGGCCGAGCGGAATAACCCGCCGTTCTTGCAGTCCGCTTGTCATGTGGCTGGGAGGTTCGTATCCCAGACTCGCCGTAACCGGTCACAGCCAGGGCGTCCACGGGGTAAGGCGTTCATTAGGCCGCCCTTACCCGAGGGACAGTGGGTGTAGATCGGTGTAGTGTTCGGGGACTCGTCGTTCTCCAGCGACCCCTCTGGCCCACCCGGGCGCCTACAGCCAAGCAACTGAAAGCATTCTCCCTACGCCTCCTTCGCGGCCTGAAGGTGATGCAATCCATGCGAGGAGGCTTCAGCATGTAAAATAGTGAGAGCAGTGACACGAGTTTGAAGGAAGCTGGTGTTACGACTATCTCCTTCCTGTGGAAACCTGAGCCAGGGGAGTTATTCCACAAGAGTTCCGGCCATATGCCATTGGGTTAATCGGGTGGGATAAGAGGAAAAACTAGAAATAACATTTTTTTTTAAAAAGAAATGGATTGAAATCGAGGTAATTCAATGACTGATACTGCGGCTGCCGCGAGCTGGAACCATCGTTGGTCACCTGATCCAGCGGACCAATCGTGTCAATCTGATCACCCAGTCAGGCAGTCAGACAGTCAATCAGGGACATTGATGTTTGCAGGGCTAGCCCCGCTGGCTGGTCTAGCCAGAGAGATGTGTGTCCTATCTGTGATGCAATAAAAATATTTGTTTCTGGTGCGTCCAAGTAGTGTAGCGGTCTATTCCGTTGCCTACCAACACGGAGATCACCAGTCTGAATCCCTGTGTTACCTCCGGGTTGGTCGGGCGTCCCTACAGACACAATTGGCCGTGTCTGCGGGTGGGAAGCCGGATGTGGGTATGTGTCCTGGCTGCTGCACTAGCGCCTCCTCTGGTCGGTCAGGGCGCCTGTTCGGGGGGGGGGGACTGGGGGGAATAACGTGATCCTCCCACGTGCTACGTCCCCCTGGTGAAACTCCTCACTGTCAGGTGAAAAGAAGCGGCTGGTGACTCCACATGTATGGGAGGAGGCATGTGGTAGTCTGCAGCCCTCCCCGGATCAGCAGAGGGGGTGGAACAGAGACTGGGATGGATCGGAAGAGTAGAGTAATTGGCCATGTACAATTGGGGAGAGAAAGGGGGGGGTTGTTTAACAAAATATAAGGTACAGTGATTCCACTGTGTTTTAGTGCCATATCACGATAATATCTTGAATCACAGTTGTTTTGGCCAGGATCATTGTGACATGACATTTTCACATCGTCCCACCCCTATGAAGGACTCCCCGTCTGTAACATGATCAATGTGGTTCAGATGGGTCAAATTTAATAGACCTTTAATTCAGCTTGCACTGGAGAGAATAGTGTTACGATGCTGGAGATCTCTTGAGGTTTCGTGATCTTACGTCCTAAGGGACATCCAGACGGGCTGCGAAGAACTCTAAAAAAGCCCCTGATATTTCTGTATTTCGTCACATAACTTTTACCGTTTCACTTTGAAATGGTGAATCGATCAGGCTGAAGCCAACTGGAAGAATGCTCTGTGTCTGCAGATTCCTTTTTTAGCATCTGCCATAAAACCAATCGTATAGAATGAAATCTATGTTGTGCACTGACTTTAGACAGGAATGAGAGGATAATGCTGCAGCAGCTGCAGCCATGGCCAGCAGCCATCAGTCAGCTCCATGTGGGATATTTCATAGATTGTGAATATGACATGCTGACTGACCTCTGGATGGGCTCAGAAGAGAACCCCTCATAGTGCAGTACTGTGCAGAGTCTCAGTACTGCATGTAGTACTGTGCAGAGTCTTAGTACTGCATGCAGAGTCTCAGTACTGCATGCAGTACTGTGCAGAGTCACTGCAGTCAGGCAGCAGTAGAATGTGTCTGATTCCCTCTGTTGATTACAGCTGAGCTAATCGCTAATCTTTATTTACCGCTGTGTGTGTGTGTGTGTGTGTGTGTGTGTGTGTGTGCGTGTGTGTGTGTGTGTGTGCGTGTGTGTGTGTGCGTGTGTGTGTGCGTGTGTGTGTGTGTGCGAGAGAGAACTATCTTTGACAGGCTTATCATTTCTCTGATCACAACCGCCTCTATTCGCCCCCCTCCCTTCTCTCTCTTTTCCTGTCCCTCTGTCTTCCTCTTGCTCTCTCTCTGTAGCTTCACATCTGGGTCGTTCTCCCTCTCACGTGTGCAGACAGACGAGCTGCACGCCCACAGCAGGCTTCCCCTCACACTCCTCAGCCCATCACATTCACACACACACCAGCACAGGCAGGCTCAGTTCGGATGAGCTGCAGAGGGGAGGGGGTTGGGGTGGGCTGTGGGTTTGGAAAGCTGTGTAGTGAACTGGATATTAACTGTAGTTAAAAACAGTAACAGTTCATAGATATGAAAAATATAAAAACAAACACCGCTCTATTTTTAGTTTCATTTGTAATTTTGCATTTCAAACAGCCTCTAAAACAGAGTAATACCCATTTTATCAGATTCTACTACTACTAGTACTACTACTGCTACTACTACTATTACTTTTGGCTGCTCCCGTTAGGGGGCGCCACAGCGGATCATCCGTCTCCATCTCTTCCTGTCCTCTACATCTTCCTCTGCCACACCAGCCACCTGCATGTCCTCCCTCACCACCTCCATAAACCTCCTCTTTGGCCTTCCTCTTCTCCTCTTCCCTGGCAGCTCCATATTCAGCATCCTTCCCCCAGTATACCCAGCATCTCTCCTCCACACATGTCCACACCATCTCAATCTTGTCTCTCTTGCTTTGTCTCCAAACCGTCCAACCTGAGCTGTCCCTCTAATATACTCATTCCTAATCTTGTCCCTCTTCATCACTCCCAATGAAAATCTTATCATCTTCATCACTGCCACCTCCAGCTCCACCTCCTGTCTTTTCATCAGTGCCACTGTCTCCAAACCATACAACATAGCTGGTCTCACAACCATCTTGTAAACCTTCCCTTTAACTCTTGCTGGTACCCTTCTGTCACAAATCACTCCTGACACTCTTCTCCACCCACTCCACCCTGCCTGCACTCTCTTCTTCACCTCTTTCTGCACTTCCCGTTACTTTGGACAGTTGACCCCAAGTATTTAAACTCATAACCTTCATCACCTCTACTCCTTGCATCCTTACCATTCCACTGTCCCCCCTCTCATTCACGCATATTTCATCACATTCAAGCTTATTATATGCTATTTAACATCAGTCCTGTAGATGGCTCAGTGCCAGTAGTGATAGGGAAGCCTTTGGTTCTGGCAAGGGTCAAAGCGCAAGCAATTAAAGAAAATGCCAGAACATCTAACACACTAACCAGAAAATGCCAGAACATACTAACCTGTCTGGTTTTCTATCACATGGTCAAACTGTTAAACCTCGTTAAATCTAAAACAAAATGTATAAAAAACCTTAGAGGAGCATGTAGGGACTGTTATTACGTTTTTTAAAACCACTTTGCAACGTTGGCAAATCAGCTTTCACAAGAAAACCAAACTAATGGGTGTGTGAAACGAGAGGGAGTGAACCGGTGTGAAAAGATACCAGTGTCATTTCCAACTTACGAACGCCAGTCGTTGTGAAAGTCAGATGTGTATTTACTGTTCGGTTGATGTACGTAGTGTAAATCAATTATCCATACGGAGGGTGCCTTATTTTTCCAAGATGGATGCCTCCGTAGCATACAACGTGCTCCATACAGACTGTAACGACCACGGATAACTAGACTCGCTGGCCCTTGGCTAACGGGTTGGACCCTTTAGTGGACTGGTTAGCGCAGTGGCCCATGGTGCAGGCGACCCGGGTTTGCGTCCCGGCTACAGCAGTTCCCGGCTGCCCCCTGAATTCACTGCATTGGTGTCAGAAGTGGGATGGTGACACCGTGAGGCCATCAGAAGCGCGTGCGCCCAGAGGCGTGAGGGAGCTGGCATGCCGAAGCGCAGGGACGCGCTTCCCGAAGGAGGGGGGTAGTGTAAGGACCATGAATGATTCGGGCCCTGGTTAGCGCAGTCGCCCATGGTGCGGGGGACCTGGGTTCGCGTCCCGGCTGCGGCGGTTCCCGGCTGCCCCCTGAATTCGCTACACAGACCATTTGAAATGGCAGACATTGTTCGTGTTCTTGTGTACTGTTGAAACAGGATTTGCTAGATGAGTTATCTATTTCTACTTGAAAGTTTAGCATTTACTATTTTGTCAGTTATTAGGTGTTTAATTTTACATAACTGTGATGAATATTTAAATTTGATAATGTTAATTGTTGTAATCTGGAAGTAAATTTAGTAAACTTAAAAGGCATTGAACCATTAATACACATTAGATTCTGGTTTTTAGCCATAGGAATTGCAGTTTTGTAGTGGACACTTAATGGACTTATGGACATAATTCACCATAGCCTGTCGCTTCGTTGGGATTTTCAACATCTACAATATTAAGTTGACTTGCTCACTTTAAGAGCTCAGTGTGTAGCCATGGTAACACAGCGCCATGTTTGTTCAGGTGGTGTGTGCAAAAAAAAATAAACGACACACGCATTCGTGTGTCGTGATGATTGCAAAGCTATTGTCATCACTCGTGTCTGTCCTTCCTGAATTGTTCTCCCTTTTCTGTCTCCCTGTATGCTGGTCTGCTTTTCTGATTGACTCTATCGACCCTGCCTGTAATCTGGACCACGTGTTTTACCTCCTGTTTTTGGATGTTTGCAAATCATTAAACTTTTAATGTTTTGAATCATCATCTGATCCCAGTGTGCAATTGAATTCCCCACCAGCAAGAGTGACAATACGATCTGACCAACAAGGACTAAGCAGCCGTCCTTCTTCTTTTGGCTGCTCCCATTAGGGGGCGCCACAGTGGATTATCCGTTTCCATCGCTTCCTGTCCTCTTCATCTTCCTCTGTCTCACCAACCACCTTGATATCCTCCCTACATCCATAAACCTCCTCTTTGGCCTTCCTCTTCTCCTCTTCCCTGGCAGCTCCATATTCAGCATCCTTCTCCCAATATACCCAGCATCTCTCCTCCACACATGTCCAAGCCATCTCAATCTTGTCTCTCTTGCTTTGTCTCCAAACCGTCCAACTTGAGCAGTCCCTCTAATATACTCGTTCCTAATCCTGTCCTTCTTCATCACTCCCAGTGAAAATCTTATCATCTTCACCTCTGCCACCTCCAGCTCCACCTCCTGTCTTTTCATCAGGGCCACTGTCTCCACACCATACAACATAGCAGGTGTCACTACCATCTTGTAAACCTTCCCTTTAACTCTTGCTGGTACCCTTCTGTCACAAATCACTCCTGACACTCTTCCCCACCCACTCCACCCTGCCTGTACTCTCTTCTTCACCTCTGTTCTGCACTCCCCGTCACTTTGGACAGTTGACCCCAAGTATTTAAACTCGTATGTCTTCGTCACCTCTACTCCTTGCATCCTCACCATTCCACTGTCCTCCCTCTCATTCACGTATATGTATTCCGTCTTGCTCCTACTGACTTTCATTCCTCTTCTCTCCAGTGCATACCTCAACCTCTCCAGGCTCTCCTCAACCTGCTCCCTACTCTCGCTACAGATCACAATGTCATCCACAAACATCATCGTCCATGGACACTCCTTCCTGATCTTGTCCATCAACCTGTCCATCACCATTGCAAACAAGAAAGGGCTCAAAGCCGATCCTTGATGTAATCCCACCCCCACCTTGAACCCATCTGTCATTCCAACCACACACCTCACCACTGTCACACTTCCCTCATACATATCCTGCACCACTCCCGACTTCCTCATACAATACCACACCTCCTCTCTCAGCACCCTGTCATATACTTTCTCTAAATCCACAAAGACACAATGTAACTCCTTCTGACCTTCTCTACACTTCTTCATCAACATTCTCAAAGCAAACATCACATCTGTGGTGCTCTTTCGTGGCATGAAACCATACTGCTGCTGCTGATCACCACCTCTCCTCCTCTTAACCTAGCTTCTATTACTCTTTCCCATATCTTCATGCTGTGGCTGATCAACTTTATACCTCTGTAGTTGCTACAGTTCTGCACATCGCCCTTGTTCTTGAAAATCGGTACCAGTATGCTTCTTCTTCACTCCTCAGGCATCCTCTCACTTTCCAAGATGGTGTTAAACAATCTAGTTAAAAACCCCACTGCCATCTCTCCTAAACATCTCCATGCCTCCACAGGTATGTCATCAGGACCAACCGCCTTTCCACTCTTCATCCTCTTCATAGCTGCCCTCACTTCCTCCTTGTTAATCCACTGCACTCCCTGATTCACTATCCCCACATCATCCAACCTTCTCTCTCTCTCATTTTCTTCATTCATCAGCCTCTCAAAGTATTCCTTCCACCTTCTCAGCACACTAACCTGCTGCACGTCATTCCCAGCTCGGTCCCTCTGTCTAGCCAAGCAGTACAAGTCCTTTTCTCCTTCCTTAGTGTCTAACCTCTCATACAACTCACCATACACCTTTTCCATTGCCTTCACCACCTCTCTCTTTGCTTTATGCCACATCTCCTTGTACTCCTGTCTATTTTCTTCATCTCTCTGACTATCCCACTTCTTTGCCAACCTCTTCCTCTGTATATTTTCCTGTATTCCCTCATTCCACCACCAAGTCTCCTTGTTTTCGTTCCTCTGTCCAGATGACATACCAAGTACCTTCCTAGCTGTCTCCCTCACGATTTCTGAAGGGCTCCCTCAGCCATCTGACAACTCTTCACCCAGTGCCTGTCTTAACTCCTGCCTGAACTCCACACAACAGTTCACCATTTGATCCTTGGCTCTGCCTTCACTCGCTTCCTCTTCTTGGACCCCAAAGTCATCCTACAGACCACCATCCAATGCTGCCTAGCTACGTTCTCCCCTGTCACCACCTTGCAGTCTCTAATCCCTTTCAGATTGCGCCTCCTGCATAAGATATAGTCCACCTGTGTGCACTTTCCTCCACTCTTGTACATCACCCTGTATTCCTCCCTCTTCTTGAAATATGTATTCACCACAGCCATTTCCAACCTTTTTGCAGAATCCACCACCATCTGTCCTTCCACATTTCTCTCCTTGACACCATACCTACCCATCACCTCCTCATCACCTCTGTTCCCTTCACCAACATGCCCACTGAAGTCTGCTCCAATCACCACTCTCTCCTTCTTGGGTACCCTCTCCACCACGCCATCCAACTCACTCCAGAATTCTTCATTCTCTTCCAGCTCACACTCAACTTGTGGGGCATATGCGCTGATAACATTCATCATCACACTTTCGATTTCCAGCTTCATACTCATCACTCTGTCTGACACTCTCTGTACCTCCAACACACTCTTGACATACTCTTCCTTCAGAATTACCCATATCCCATTTCTCCTCCCATTCGCACCATGGTAGAAGAGTTTGAACCCACCTCCTATGTTCCCGGCCTTACTCCCGTTCCACCTGGTCTTTTGCACACACAGTATATCTACCTTTCTTCTCTCCATCATATCAGCCAGCTCTCTCCCTTTACCAGTCATAGTGCCAACATTCAAAGTTCCGACTCTCACCTCCACATGCCTACCCTTCCTCCTCTCCAACTGCCTGTGCACATGCCTTCCTTATCCTTCACCCAACAGTAGCAAAGTTTCCACCAGCACCCTGCTGGCCAACAGTACCGGTGGTGGTCGTTTGGTTACCCGGGTCTTGACTGATCCAGTATGGAAATCTGATTTATGATCCGCATATTTGATTTGGCAAAGGTTTTACGCCGGATGCCCTACCTGATGCAACCCTCCCCATTTATCTGGACTTGGGACCGGCACTAAGAGTGCACTGGCTTGTGCATCCTCAGTGACTGGGTTCTGCTCCCTGCTCTTGCTACAGATCACAATGTCATCCGCGAACATCATAGTCCACAGAGACTCCTGCCTGATCTCATCCGTCAACCTGTCTGTCCATCATCAAGAAAGGGCTCAGAGCCGATCCTTGACGTAATCTGATTGAACCCATCTGTAAGTTTACCGCACACCTCACCACTGTCACACTGCCCTCATACATATCCTGCACCACTCCTACATACTTTTCTTTCACTCCCGACTTCCTCATACAATACCACACCTCCTCTCTCAGCACCCTGTCATATGCTTTCTCTAAATCTACAAAGACAATGTAACGCCTTCTGACCTTCTCCATACTTCTCCACCAACATTCTCAAAGCAAACATCATATCTGTGGTGCTCTTTCATGGCATGAAACCATACTGCTGCTGCTGATCATCACCTCTCCTCTTAACCTAGCTTCTATTACTCTTTCCCATATCTTCAATGTGTGGCTGATCAGCTTTATACCTCTGTAGTTACTACTGCTCTGCACATCACCCTTGTTCTTGAAAATCTGTACCAGTATGCTTCTCCACTCCTTATGCATCCTCTCACTTTCCAAGGTTGTGTTGAACAATATAGTTGAGAACTCCACTGCCGTATCTCCTAAACATCTCCATGCCTCCACAGCAGACTTCAAACAGACCAAATCTTCTTTGGAAGGTCAGTGTTCTTTGCTGGGGAGACACCAGCAGCAGTTTGATACTATTAATTGCAACTTAGAAGCCCAGCCACAAGTATAACCAGCCTCTCATTCCAGCTCCAACAACTGCAAACCCCTACTCCTTCATCTACACCGGCTGTTCTGATAGACTTGGAGCCTCCCACACTTCATATCCGGAAGCCCCATCTACCCCCACCACAGCTCTACTCTGGAGATCCAGATACTTGTAGATCATTCCTCTCCCGGTGCTCCCTGGTTTTCAAGTTATAACCCTCTACTTTCTCATCGACCGCTCCAAGATTGCCTATATTTTCACTTTACTTTCTGGTCATGTCAGGAAATGGGGAACTTACTCACCTATCTCCTTTGTCAAGGAGATGAAGAAGCAAGCTGAACAGCACCAAACCAGAGCCCCTCATTACCGCTACAGGGCAATGTGTGTGGCTGTCAACTCGGGATCTCCCCCTGAGAGTAGGTTCCCGTAAAGTGGCAACATGTTTGTTGGTTCATTCCCCATTTCCAAGGTCGTCAGTCCTTCGGCGGACCATCTCAAGCTTCCCCTTACGCTTTGCTGTGTTCACCCATTGTTCCATGTCTCCTGGATTAAGCCTGTGCCTGTGCAGCTCTCACTCTCCTCCATCCATGCCTCCGCCTTTGTCATGGTTCAGTCCCCTACACAGCCCAGCGAGGATTGGGGGCTTCCGGCGGGGACGTGGCCTCCAGTACCCGGTAGACTGGGAGGGCTATGGTCCAGAGGAGAGATGTTGGGTGCCCTTCTGTGACATCCTGGATCCCTCCCTCATTCATGACTACCAGCGTCAGCACCCTGGTTCTCCTGCTGGAATGCCAAAGGGGTGTTTATAGGAGGGGGGTTGTTTCATGACTCCTGCCTGTCCCTCCTGAATTGTTCTCTCTTTTCTGTCTTCCTGTTTGTTTGTTTGTTTGTTTGTTTGTTTGGGGTGTTTTGTCCAGCATGCCCTGAAGTCTGCCTACCGCTCTGCCTCCTGTTTTCTCCTGCACACCTGTCTCCCATCATCATTATCGTTACCTGTCTATTTAATCCCAGTCCTTGCAGTGTGTTTGTCAGATTGTCTCTGTGTTTAAACCGGTGTTGTTTCTAGCCTGTACTCTGTTAGTTTGTTTGCCAAGTTCTCAGCCTGCTTTTTTTTTTTACTTTGACTTTACTTTTGCCACCATTGTTGGACTTGCCCAATTTTCTGATTGACCCTTTGCTATTGACCCTGCCTGGAACCTGGACCATGGTTTTTGCCTGCTGTTTTTGGATGTTTGCATGTCATTAAACTTTAACGTTTTGAATCATCTTATTCTGGTGTGCAGTTGAGTTAAGATAAGATGTACTTTATTAATCCCCGTGGGGCGATTCATCCTCTGCACTTAACCCCTCACAGCAAACACACTGGAAGCAGTGGGCAGCCTTGTAGTGAGGAGCGGTTCTCCACCAGTAAGGGTGACGGCTATGCTACCTCTGTTCTGAGCTTCATTTGAATGAACTCAGGTTTAACCAAGTGTTTCTGCTGTGTTCCCTGGTCTCAGTGCTTTTACTGTTAACCTCTTCACTAGTTTAAGTCAGCCCTGACCCTGGACTCCTCTCCGGTGTGAGCTGCAGGTCTGGGAATGGAGATCCGAGGTGCTGCTCGTCAAATAGTTCATTTTAAGGATCTGTCCCTGGTTGCTGATGCCAGATAACTCTGGTGTCTTTTTCTTTGTTAGTGTTTGTTTTACATCAGTCTATCATAATGTTTTCCTCACCTTGGGGCAGGGGTGGGCAGTCTTATCCAGAAAGGGCCGGTGTGGGTGCAGGTCTTTGTTCCACCAAGCAGTTACACGCCTGTGTCTCCTGATCAAGTTCCTCAGCAAAGACGCTACTGGTTGATTAGTGGGATCAGGTGTGTAACTGCTTGGTTGGAACAAAAACCTTCACCCACACCGGCCCTTTCTGGATAAGATACCCCCCCCCCCCGCCTTAGGGACTAGTGGGTGCTGCATGCCTGACAGGTTAGCTGTGTTTTTATGTTTATCTTTGTTTGTTTGCACAATGTGAAGAAACAGATCAGTTCAAAACGCCACAATGATAAGACCAAACATGCAGGGATGGAAGGAAGCCAAAGGGCTAATGTTAAACCTTGACAAACAATTACAGAATGAAAATCAAATAAAAAAAAATACTAAAATGCGTTTGTGCAGCGGACGCACTGCCATGTTGTCTGCAGAATGATGTGAATCTTTCCACATGACAACATGCAGCAGTTCCCTGTTGTTTCTTCCAGGAAGTGCCACTGTAGGTTAAAATGAATCCACTAAGTGGAGTTCCAGCTGTTTCACCCATTCATTCACTGTCTTGTTTGTACGAGATTGTACAATGATAACACACACACACACACACACACACACACACACACACACACACACACAGTTTGTAAGAACAGGATTTTGATTGGTTGTTCACTTACACCCGCCACACACTGTTCCTTCTAGCACACACATGCTACTGAGTAAGAGTGTGTGTGTGTGTGTGTGTGTGTGTGTGTGTGTGTGTGTGTGTGTGTGTGTGTGTGTGTGTGTGTGTGTGTGTGTGTGTGTGTGTGTGTGTGTGCGCGCGTGCGCGCGCGCGTGTGTGTGCTGGATGAGTGGTCGTATATCCACCTCGTAGGGTGAGTCGATGGCTATTCCTTTCAAAGCAAGAGTTTCATGTGGGCCTCCAGAAAATGTTCCGCCGTCGGGTTTTCCATACCCAGTGTGGTCAGTAGCTTTGTGTGCATGTGTGTGTGCATGTGTGTACATGTGAATGTACATGTGTGTACATGGCTTGTCTTCGTCCATGTACACCACTGTTTCTTTCTATGAGCAGTTGTGTGTGTGTGTGTGTGTGTGTGAGTGTGTGTGTGTGTATGGTTAGCTGTTTTAATATAAAGTTTAAGGTCACACAGTCACCAAGTCTTGGCTCAGTAAAACTAGTCCTTTGTCTCTCTCTCTCTCTCTCTCTCTCTCTCTCTCTCTCTCTCGCTCTCTCTCTCTCTCTATCAAATTCAAATGGCTTTATTGGCATGACATAGTGATGTATATATTGCCAAAGCAAGTGTCCAAACATTGAAAAAAGCCAAACATCAATTAGAAAACACCATTGAAAACAAACACACTACAACACTACAACAAAGAAACATAGTAAAAAACAAAGGAACATACTGTCCTCAAATATGGCAGCAACAACATGTGTCAGTGACTGACACTCACTGTGCCTCACTTTATTGCAGGTAGCAACATAGACTGCTGCTAACTTACACTCACAGTGCCTCACTTTATGGCAGGCAGCAACATAGACTGCTGCTAACTTGCACTCACTGTGCCTCACTTTATGGCAGGCTGCAACATAGACTGCTACTAACTGACACTCACTGTCCCTCACTTTATGGCAGGCAGCAACATAGACTGCTGCTAACTTACACTCACTGTGCCTCACATTATGGCAGGCAGCAACATAGACTGCTGCTAACTTACACTCACTGTCCCTCACTTTATGGCAGGCAGCAACATAGACTGCTGCTAACTTGCACTCACTGTGCCTCACTTTATGGCAGGCAGCAACATAGACTGCTGCTAACTTGCACTCACTGTGCCTCACTTTAGGGCAGGCAGCGACATAGACTGCTGCTAACTTACTCTCACTGTGCCTCACATTATGGCAGTCAGCAACATAGACTGCTGCTAACTTACAGCTCTTTGGGTCTTCCCCTAGTAGGACTGGTAGTGTTTCTTCATCTGGTAGGTTTAGAAAACCTTTTGTTATCAGTTGAAATTGTTTAAAAATTGCTTCCCTAAGATGTTTATATTGTCACATGTGGTGAGGAAGAGTAGCAGTGTTTCAGGCTCACTGAGGGTGCGGTGATGATGATGATGATGAGGGTGCAGTGACAGCACAGCCTTTGCTCTGCAGGGGGCAGGTCTTCCTGTGTCTCCCCTTTTCAATAGCAAGGCTGAGCTCACTCAGTCTGCACACAGTCCAGGTTGTTGTTAGGTGGTGATCAGTCACCATGCTCACATCATCTGCTGTGGTGGACTGTCCATGTAGAGCCAGACAGCACTGTCCATGTAGAGACAGACAGCACTGTCCATGTAGAGCCAGACCACACTGTCCATGTAGAGCCAGACAGCACTGTCCATGTAGAGCCAGACAGCACTGTCCATGTAGAGACAGACAGCACTGTCCATGTAGAGCCAGACCACACTGTCCATGTAGAGCCAGACAGCACTGTCCATGTAGAGACAGACAGCACTGTCCATGTAGAGCCAGACAGCACTGTCCATGTGGAGACAGACAGCACTGTCCATGTAGAGCCAGACAGCACTGTCCATGTGGAGACAGACAGCACTGTCCATGTAGAGACAGACAGCACTGTCCATGTAGAGCCAGACAGCACTGTCCATGTGGAGACAGACAGCACTGTCCATGTGGAGACAGACAGCACTGTCCATGTAGAGCCAGACAGCACTGTCCATGTAGAGACAGACAGCACTGTCCATGTGGAGACAGACAGCACTGTCCATGTGGAGACAGACAGCACTGTCCATGTGGAGACAGACAGCACTGTCCATGTAGAGACAGACAGCACTGTCCATGTGGAGACAGACAGCACTGCATGTTGCTCTGTCTTTGTGTTTGTGTTGTCCAATGAGTGAGGTAATTTTGTTTTAACTGTTTGGTAATGTGATTGGGTCTGATTGGTGATGTGTTGTGTTGCTGAGGTGTGTTAATACAGCAGGTTTGTGCTCTCAGCCTCAGGACCAGTTGGGGAAGGGGGTTCCTATTACTATAGCACTTGGCATTGCAGGGCTTGGTGATGATACGAGAGGGGGTCACTTAGTTTTAGATGTGTCCAAAAGTTAATGGCTCTTGTTTGTATTTTCAGTATTACTGGGCAGTGGCCCAATTCTGTCCTGCATGCATTGTTTGTAGCTTTCCTCTGGACCTGTGGGAGGATCTTACAGAACTCTGCATGCAGGGTCTGAGTGGGGTGTTTATCCCATTGAGTAAAGTCTTGTGTCGTAAGTGGACCCCACACCTCACTGCCATAGAGTGCAACTGGTTCAATAACACACTCAATTAATTTTAACCAAACTCTAACTGGTATTTCTGTTTGTATATTTTTTCATGGCTTAGAAAGCCCGGCGTGCTGTCCCTCTCATCTCATGAGCTGCTTCATTAAAATGTCCAGCTGGACTTAGTTTGAATCCTAGACGGGTGTAGGGTGTGCAGTACTCTACGTGTTTTGTACCAATTGAGAATTTAGGTAGAATGTCCTGAGATCTGGATCTTTTTTCGGAATATCATTATTTTGGTCTTTTTGGGGGTTTACTGTCAGGGCCCAGGTCTGATAGTAATGTTCTAGAAGATCCGGGCTCTGCTGTAGGCCATCTGCTGTGGGAGACAGCAGAACCAGGTCATCTGCAAAGAGTAGGCATTTCACCTTCTGATGGTGGGGACTTACCCCGGGGACAGAGGACTTTTCTAGTATAGCAGCCAGTTCATTGATGCAGATATTGAAGAGTGCAGGGTTAAGGGTACAGCCCTGATGGACACCTCGTCCTTGAGTAAAGAATTCTGTTCTTTTTATGCCAATTTTTACGCTGCACACTTTGCCAGAATACATTGATTTAATAATATCACATGTTTTACCCCCTACACCCCTCTCCATAACTTTGTAGAACAGTCCCGCATGCCAAATAGAATCAAAAGCTTTTTGGAAGTCAATAAAACAGGCATACATTTTTGTTTTATTTTGTGTTATATATTTTTCAGTTAGGGTAGGTAGGGTGTAGATATGATCAGTTGTGCGGTGTTTTGATGTAAATCCAATTTAGCTTTTGCTCAAGGCGTCGTGCTTGGTAAGGAAGTTCAGAAGTCTGGCAATCCTAATACTACAGAAGACCTTCCCCAGATCACTGTTCACACAGATGCCTCGGGAATTATTAGGGTCAAATTTGTCTCCGCTTTCATAGATTGGGGTTATAAGTCCATGATTCCAGATGTCAGGGAAATAGCCGACACTCAGAACCAAACTGAATAGTTTTAACAGAGCCAACTGGAATTTCTTGTTAATATTTTTTAGCATTTCTTTCAAGATGCCATCAGGTCCACAAACTTTTTTTATATGTTTGAGGGCCTGCGGGTTCTTAAGAAGTTCCTGCTCATAATTGGGGAGTTCAATTGATTCTGATGGTCTCTTATAGCTAGCTCCAATTTAGTCAACTTCTCACGAATGTGGGGTTGTTCTGTGTTTACATCCATTTGAAAAGTGTGGTGTTTTAAATTGAGTTGTCCATTTATCACTGCTTTGTATAGCTAATTCCTGGTGTTGGTGTTTGTTTAGGTGTTTCCAATGTTGCCAAAAGTTGTTTGTGTTGATTGACTCCTCAGTGAATGGCATTTGCTGTTTATTGTATTGTTGTTCTGTAGAGTTTTAGGGTCTCACAGTAAAGAAAGTGTACGTCAGCCTTATAGGGATTTCTGTGTTTTTGGTTTCATAGCATTCTGAGTTTTTTCCTTATAATTTTACAATTAATAATTTTAGTAATACAAATAATAATTTTACAATCTGTCTCTTGCTCTCTCTGTCTCTGTCTCTCTGTGTCTCTCTGTCTCTCTCTCAATTCAATTCAATTCAATTCAAAGGGCTTTATTGGCATGAAAGTTTTAAAACAATGTTGCCAGAGCATCTAATTACAGTTTGGATGGTACACAATAACACTAGTAATGAACATCAACACAACATTGTAATGATCAATAAAGAAACAATAAAACAACAATAACAATAAAGAAACAGAAGTAGATCAGAAGGTGGAGCCTGGCTTGTGAGGAGACTACAGCTGTCATGTGTTGTGCTGCTTGTCTCTCAGGCCGGGACATGACCTGACATGTCTTGCTACATTGCAGTACATGACATTACAGTCATTTAGCCGACGCTTTTATCCAAAGCGACTTACAATAAGAGCATCATTTAACTTAGGAAATCAGGAGAACTACTAGTCATCAGAGGTCATAAGTGCATCTAAACAAGCATCTAAGAGCAAAACCAGTGCTAAAGTAAAAGCACAAGAAAGAGATTTTTTTTTTAAATGAGTGAATACAATAAGTGCTAAGAACAAGTAACAGGGTAGTAGTTCTTGAAGAGGTGAGTTTTCAACCTGAGCCAAAAGATGGGCAGCGACTCCGCTGTCCTGACATCAGTGGGGAGTTCATTCCACCACTGTGGGCCAGGACAGAACAGAGCCGGGACCGGGTCGATCGGCAGCAGGGGCCTCTGAGCGACGGGGCAACCAGGCGTCCCGAGGCAGCAGAGCGAAGTGGTCGGGTGGGGGTGTAGGGCTTGATCGTGGCCTGGAGATAGGAAGGAGCTGTTCCTTTCACTGCCCTGTAGGCTAGCACCAGAGTCTTAAACTGGATGCGAGCAGCTCCTGGGAGCCAGTGTAGGGACATGAGAAGGGGAGGTGTGTGGGAGAACTTAGGGCGGGTGAACACCAGACGAGCTGCAGCTTTCTGAACACGCTCTGCAAAAAGTAGGTATTTAATTTCTGTGTCAGAGAGGGTGAGACCAGGAATATCTGATTGTTCTAGTGATTTTGCCAGTTCATCCAGGGTGGGGCTGAGACTGCAGCCCTGTCTCACACCTCTGCTTTGGGGGAAAAATCTGTTTCCATATTGGCAATTTTTACAGCACATGTATTATTTGTATACATTGTATTAATTATATTGTATACATTTTATATTTAATTATTAGGTTGTCTCTCTCTGTCCCTGTCTCTCTCTCTGTCTGTCCCTCACCCCTTCAAACTCATGACCCCAGGCCATCCCAGGTGCTTTCTGTGTGGAGTTTGCATGTTCTCCCCATGTCTGTGTGGGTTTCCTCCTGGTGCTCCGGTTTCCTCCCACCATCAAAAAGACACGCATGTTAGTGTTAATACTCCTGTCTGTGTCCCTGAGCAAGGCAATGGAGAGAAGAACTGGAGTTGGTCCCCGGGCGCTGCAGCTGCCCACTGCTCCTATACAATAGGATGGGTTACATGCAGAGAACACATTCTAGTAAGAATACAATTCGTTATAAGAATACAATGTCAAATCAAGTGGCTTTCATTTCCTTTCATTCATTTTCAAATAGTCATCCTTGATCTGAATACAGTCTGTCAAAGGATTTGCAGCAGGGCGGCACGGTGGTGCAGTGGTTAGTGCGGTCGCCTCACAGCAAGGTGTGTGTGTGTGAGTGTGTGTGTGTGTGTGTGTGGGCCCTGTGATGGACTGGCGGCCTGTTCAGGGTGTCTCCCCGCCTGCTGCCCAATGACTGCTGTGATAGGCTCCAGCATCCCTGTGACCCAGAGAGCAGGATAAGTGGTTTGGATATGGATGGATGGATGGATTTGCAGCAGTCCTGCTGGACAAAAGATATAATTTTGACAAATAACATAAAATATTATTTTATCCCACAATGTACAAATGATGTCTCAAAACTAATGTTGGGATTTGGTCTACCTTAAGTCAAGTCAAGTCAGTTGTATTTGTGTAGCCCAACATCACAAATTACAAATGTGCCTCAGGGGGCTTCACAGCAACACAACATCCTGTCCTTACACCCTCACATGGGATAAGGAACACCTCCCTAAAACCCTTGAACAGGGAGGAAAAACAGGAAGAAAGCTCAGGGAGAGCAACAGAGGAGGATCTCTCTCCCAAGACGCACAACATGACATGATGTTGTGTTTACACAATTTACACAATACAACACTGATAGAGGATAACACAGTTATAATGGAATTATAAATATATGAAAAATATGATGAGGAGGATGCCAAGCAGTGTCCAGACACCACCGGAACAGCCCAGGACCCGAGCCACGGTGAAAAGAATCACATCCATAGTTTCAGGTCAATAGGATAAATTGTGTAACAGTGTTTACACAACTGGGGAGCCGCAAAGCATGTGACAGCAGTGAGGTGCTCGGACCCAAATCAGGAAACGATTCTAAACAGTAACAGATATTATCACTAAAAATGCGGGTGATGTATTTCCTTCCTTCCTAAACTTGTCGGTTTGTTGGTGGCTAACGTGACTTTATGAATGCTCCAGTATAAGGTGGGGAAGCTGGTGCTGGAGTGACAGGCCCCCTTCAAGTCCTTCTGGATTCCGTCCAGTGGCACTCCACCGCCCGGTCAACATTTAATCAAAGCTCCACCCTCTTGGTGTCAATATTTGAGGCTGATAGCGAGCGCCGTGGACGTCAAAATGTACCTTGAGCTGTATTATTTGTCACACCATGCGGCTGTGGCCAATGGCAACTTGTCGGGATGTGGTGAGATGAAAGGAAGGAGACGAGCTGTCTGACCTTTAACCTGTTGGAATACAGTCGGCCATCATATCTGATCTCATCTGTCACCGGCTGTTTCATCGCAATCTGATTTGTAACAGTGCAACACTACATATATCTTCACGCCATGGTAGAGACCCAACAGATGTTAAGAAATATTCAACCATTCGTTTTAGTTGATGCATACCATTCAAAAAGTCTTGTTGTCTGTTTTATGTGGAATAAATCAGTGTTTTTAATGACTTGTGTCTCTTAAAGAACTTCCTAACAAGGGTTTTGAAATTCGCCTTGTAAATTACATTTATTATTATATACCATGGTTATTCTTTGAAGATAAAGTTGCAATCCTTCATTAAAATATAAAACAAAGGGTTTCCCCACTACCAAGCTGTTTCACCAGTCAGCCTGCAGGGGAAGTTGCTGAGTCAACCAGCTGAGAGAAGCTGTTGAGGTTGTCTCGCTCACATACACACACACACACGCGCACACACACCACATGCGCACCGGTATGCACAGACTTACAGTATGAATATCCATCCATCATCTGAACCGCTTATCCTGCTCTCAGGGTGGCGGGGATGCTGGAGCCTATCCCAGCAGTCATTGGGCGGCAGGCGGGGAGACACCCTGGACAGGACAGACCATCACAGGACTGACACACACACATTCATATCTAGGGACAATTTTTAGTACGGCCAGTTCACCTGACCTACATGTTTTTGGACTGTGGGAGGAAACCAGAGCCCCCGGAGGAAACCCACGCAGACACAGGAAGAACATGCAAAGTCCACACAGAGGACGACCCGGGTATGACCCGCCAAGGTTGGTCTACCCTGGTGCTTGAACCCAGGACCTTCTTGCTGTGAGGCAACCGGGCTAGCCACTGCGCCACCATGCCGCCCAGTATTTACATGTAACTGCCAATTTTACTGTAGGCATGCCCCCCCCTCACACCCTCTGCTCTCTCTCACACAAACCATCATCATCATCGGCGGCCACTCAGGGTCGAGTATGACTGTCCTCCTTATGAGTCCTTATGGGTCTTTGGGTGGGTATAGAGGCCGTTCCTTGCACCACATGTTTTTGAGAAATGTGGGCAAGGGTGTGAAGAAGTGGTTGAGGATGTGGTTTGGGCCTTTCTGGTAACTCGCTCCTTTCTGAGTCTGCGCTTGTTTTCAGCAGCACGGTGGAGGTCATGTTTGTAGTGCCCAACACCCTCATGGACAGCCAGTCTCCAGACCTCCCTGTTTTTTACTGCTCGTTCCCAGGTGGTGTTAATGTTGATGTCAAACCTTTTGATGTGGGCCTTGATGTTATCTTTATATTGCTTCTTTTGTCTTCCTGGGGCACTGTGTCCTGTCACAAGCTGAGAGTAAAGGACTTGTTTCAGGAGGCGAGAGTCAGACATGCAGAGGACATGACCAGTCCATCTCAGCTGATGTTGTGCGATGGTGACAGTTATAGTAGGCAGGTTGTCCTCCTCAAGGATGCTGAAGTTGGTGCGCTTATTCTTCCCGCTAATCTTAAGGATCTTCCAGAGGCATCACCGTTAGTGTGCCTCGAGTGCCTTCAGGTGTCTGGGTCCATGTTTCTGACCCATACAGTAGGGTGGGCAGCACTACCGCTTTGAACACCAGAATTTTTGTTTTGGCCTGAAAGTCATGGTTTTCAAAAACCCTTTTTCTCAATCTTGAGAAGGCCTAGCTGGCACAACTGAGACGATGGTGTATTTTGATATCAATGTTGGCTTTAGAGGAGAAAAGGCTGCCAAGATATGGGAACTGTGGGAACTGTTCCATGTTTTCGCGTCTGGTGTTGTCTGCAGAGATGGATGGGGCAGAGCAGGCATATTTCTGTTGGGTGGGGGTTGGTAGAGGATATGGGTCTCTTTTTATGTTAATGGCCAGGCCGAGTTGCTTGTATGCCTTTGCAAAGGCATCCAGTATGCTCTGTAGTTCCTCTTCTATGAGGGACACTATAGCATTGTCATCGGCGTACTGCAGGTCAATGATGGATGTGTTGGTGGTTTTACGTTTAGCCCTGAATCTATTAATGTTCAGAAGATTCCCATCAGTCCTGTACATGATTTTGATTCCCTGAGACAGATTGGGACCCGTGAGGTGGAGGATGGTGGCAGTGAAGACAGAGAACAGGGTTAGGGCAATGACACAGCCTTGTTTAACTCCTGTGTGGACCTTGTCTTGTCTCCATAACTGCTGAGTACTCTAGCTGATATATTGTCATGTATTAGTTGTAGTACTCTGATATATTTGTCAGGGCAGCCTATTTTTGACACAACTAGCCAGAGGGCGTGGCAGTTTACAGAATAAAGTCTATAAAGGCCATGTACAATGGTTGATTCTGTTCCTGGGCTGTTTCTTGGAGTTGGCAAGCAGTAAAAATCATGTCTGTGGTGCCTCTGTTAGGACTAAAACTGCTCTGATATTGGGAGCAGTTTGTTGGCCAAGACCTTAGCCAGAGCTTTCCCTGTGGTGGAAAGCAGAGAAATGCCATGGTAGTTTTCACACTTTGTCCCCTTTCTTAAAGATAGAGACAATGAGTGCGTTCCTAAGTTGCGCACGGATGTCCTCTTTTTCCCATATTTTAAGTAGCAGGGCATGGATATGTCTGAGGAGTGTAGGTCCACCTATACTTCTGCCAGTATTCCATCAGGACCAGCAGCTTTGTTGATTTTCTTCTCTCTGATGACATTCTTGACTTCTTTTAGACTAGGTGGTGCTGCCATGTCCTCCTCTTTGGGTTGTTGAAGGAGTTGTTGAAAGCATCCATCTCAGGGCTAGAGTCCCAGTCTAAAAGGTCCAGGTAGTGTTGTTTCCAGCTCTCTTTGATTGACTCGTCTGTTAGCCGTGTCTGCCCAAATTTGAAGCGAATGGGGTTTAGATGGTGGTGGCTGGAATAGCGTTGAAGAAGCCTCTGGTATCCTGAGAGTCTGTAAGGTGTTGGATCTCAAAGGCCTTCTTTGTCCACCACTGGTTCTTCAATTCCCTGACCCAGGTTTGGATGGCTAACTTTGCTCTTACATGGACCTCTTGTTTGTTTTGGCTGTTGGTGTCATTCTGCCAGATGGAAAAGGCTTGCCTCTTAATGTTGATTAACCATTGGATTTCCAGGTCATTCTCATCAAACCAATCTTGGTGGTTCTTCATCTTATGTCCAAAAGTGGTTTTACAAGTGCCAGTGATTGCAGTCTTGAGCAGTTCCCAGTGACGTTCAATATCGTCTGAATACTACTTGGGCATTGATGTATTGAGCATGGCCTGGAACTGTTGGCTCAAGGAGGTATCAGTCAGTTGTTTGAGGTTGAGCTTTGGGTGATTCTGCTTTTTCTGCACCCTTCTTTTCCAGTGAAGATTGGTGGACAGGGTGGAGCGAATAAGGCGGTGGTCAGTCCAGCAGGCATCTGCACTAATTATCACTCTGGTGTTAAATAACTCTTGTCAGTCCTTTTGAGGGGCAATAATGTAGTCAATAAGGTGCCAAATGTTAGAATGAGGGTGCCTCCATGTTGTTTTAAATTTGTTTTTCTGGCGGAAGAGTGTGTTGGTGATGGTTAGGCTGTGTTCTGAGCTTGTTAACAGCTGGATGCCATTGGAGTTTGTGTTTCCAACTCCTTCATCCCACTCTGGCATTGAAATCTCCAAGTAGGATTAGCTTATCCTCCTTGGGGACTTTGGTGAGAACAATGTCCAGGTCGGCATAGAAGGTCTCCCTTACTTCATCTTGTGAATGAAGTGTTGGAGCGTATGCACGGATGACAGTGATGCTTTGGTTATTTAAAAGTGCCAGTCGTATTGTGATCAGACATGCATTGATGCCAAGAGGATGCTCGGCAAGGTGGCAAATGGGGCTGTTTTTGATGGAAAAGCCAACACCGTGGATCCTGGGCTCATCAGCTGCTTTTTCTTTCCAGAACAATGTGTAACCACCCATCTCCTCTTTCAGCTGCCCTTGGTTGGCCAGTCAGGTTTCAGGGAGTGCGGCAATATCAGTCTAGAATCTCCTCAGCTCTCGGTGATGATGGCAGTACACTGTTCAGGTCAATTGCTGGATTGATTGTCCATGGGGGTTTGTAAGTTCCATGCTCCAAAATATACTATACAAGTTTCTGTTTCTGACACATGGCGGTGATCCCTCTGGATGCAGTGGTCCAGACAGGAGGTATGAGGCAGACTATGTTTAGGGCACCTTTTTGAGCCCCCTCCCCAACTGGGGTAAGCAGAGCAGATCCTAAATAGGGCTGCTTAGTCACAGGTGCAGCAGCTGAGAAGCCCCTCTTCCTCAGTCCCAGGGCTTAGCGTTTGATCATACACCCACCACCTGTGTGCCAGGTTGTGGCTAGGGGCTGCCAGACTTCACTGTGCTGTCCCCGTCACCTCTTCCTGATCACCACAGGGCTTTGACCCAGGATGTTTATGGGTTGATTCCCTTGAGGCAGGACGCCTGCGCGTGACAGCTTTTTGGGTGGAGAGGCTTATACGCCTGCAGCCACCACACGATCCTTGGCTGGGGGTGGCCAGAGTCCATTGGCACGGAGAATCAAGACAATTGGGGACCCCCCTCTGTTGCAGCCTTCATCTACCTTCACTGCCGTTGTGACCTGGAGACATCTTCTGCCATAGCTCTTGGGATCATTAGTACATGCAAGCTTCAACACCACTGCAAGGTAGCGATCCATGATAGGTCATACACACATAGACATGAACACACACACACACATTGACAGACAGACTGACTGACTGGGAGAAACAGGGATTTAACAGGTTCAAACAGTCTTTAGTCATGTTATGCCCCTTTTCCACTACATGGTACCGGCTCGACTTGACTCGACTCGACTCGCTTCTGTGTCGTTTTCCATTACTGTAACAGTACCCCCTCAGTGTAGCTGGTCGTCATAGCGATGATTTCAAAATGTACTTTTAAAATAACTCCACTTCGATCACTCCGGTATTTAAAAATGCCGGGTGGTATCCCATGCACACATTGATGATGCAGTGACGCAAAATGACGCAGTGATGTGTTTCTCTGACCAATCAGAGGTCTGCATTGGTTTTGGTACCCGCTGCTGTTTTTTTTGGAACCTCGACAAAGGTGGTACCAGAAAATTGGTAACAGAAACCAAAATGCCGGTACTTTCCAGTAATGGAAAACGAAAAAGGGGCGCGTCGAGTCGAGCCGGTACCATGTAGTGGAAAATGGGCATTAGAGGCAGAGACATAATCATGACCTTTCATCACAAAGAGGGGAACACACATACATAATTGTGTGTTTGTGTGTGTGTGTGTGTTTGTGTGTGTGTGTTCAGATTTAACTTTGTGAATTTGCACACTCATCTAGCTGGTATACACCCATCGTTTTTCCTGACAAAATGTTAGCAGACTGTCATGTTGGGTGACATGGAAACGGACTCACAGTGAATTTAACATGATATCAATATATGTCATGATATCTGCTCACATATGTAAACATACCATGTTTAAGGATCCAGCTGAGGTTCATCACATTGAACTGTGTGGTAATATGTGTGGTGTATGGTACCAAAACAAAACTAGGTTTCAAGTAATTCTTCCTCGTATATTCCACACCTCATTTTGGGAGAAGTTTTAGGCAATAGATTCTAGTTATCAATAATTTACACACCAAAATCATGTGTCACGACATATCTGAATCTCATCCTAGAACAATGCCATTGAAAGATGGAAACTGTCCACTCCTTCCAGACAGTAACAGTTGAGATGAACAGCTAAAGTCTTGAGAATTTGGATATTTTTGGATTAGTGATTGTCTGGATGTTGGTGGAGGGTGAAAACCATTTCTCAGGTTCTCCTGATGGGTTGTGTTCCAGTTAGTGACAGTGAGGGGTTCATTTTGGTGACGAGGGTGAAGACAACGTGGAAGCCAAAGTAACACAGGTCTTTTTGCGGAACATGCCCGGATTCAAACTTACTGTCGTACAGCTTGTAGGTTTGGCTGTGTGCACGTGATTGTCACAATATGGTGTCTGTGTTAAGTTTCTGAAGACATATCTGTCCTTCCTCTCTTATAGACCTCTGAGCCTTGGACCAGACAGGATGTCCACACGGCCTCGTGTGCCCACATCCACAGCCACGGTGAGGCTTTGAGGGAGACCAGCACCCCTCCCGCTTCCTCCCTTGACAGACAATGGCAGGGACCACCACTGTACTCTGCCCAGAACCAGATCCAGCACCAGGCTTCAGAAGGGGTGGTGCCTCCTGTGCCGGCCAGCATGCTGGAGCACATCATAGGTCAACTCGAAATCCTCACTCAGGTAAATAAAGATTTTTGAGACATGTTGTTGGAAAGTCCTCGTTCAACCTCAACACGCTCCAGCTGCACCATCAACCATGATAATGTTGGGACGAGGTCTTTAACTTCTGCACTAAATTTCTCTCTTCAATGTAGTTGCAAGAGAGCCTCCAGTATAACTCTCACATGGTGTGAATATGAGGCACATGGACAGGGGAGCGCTGTTCATCTGTGACATCATTATTATTAATACTGTGTGAATCTCAATAACTAAATTAACTCGGCTAATTTAGCACCACATTATCTGAACTTCACATTATGCTTCATGGCCATGGGGCATATAAAAATCTACAAAAAGCAAGTTTGTTTTGGTACGGTAATGAAGATATGTAATATATCATATATAGACATATATGTTAAGATACATCCTATGCTGACATTCACTGGTAACCAACTTCCCTTTTTAATTATGTCCTTTTTTTAAACACACACACACACCCACACACACACACACTCTGCTGGCTAGTGTGGATAACATAGAACGCCATTGTGAGTGTTCCAGTGGTTTGGTACAGGCCATAATCAGTTTGACAACAAACAAGACCAAACCTGACTAGACTTAACTAGACTAGACCAGATAGACCTGACTAGACTAGATTACACTAGACTAGACCAGACCAGACCAGACCTTACTAGAGTAGACTAGACTAGACTAGATGAGCAGCCTGGACTAGAATAGCTTAGACTAGGCCAGAACAGACCTGACTAGAATAGACTAGACCAGATAGACCTGATTAGACTTGACTAGACTAGACTAGACCTGACTAGACTAGATTACACTAGAATAGACCAGACCAGAGCTTACTAGAATAGACTTGACTAGATGAGCAGTCTGGACTAGAATATCATAGACTAGGCCAGAACACACCTGACTAGAATAGACTAGACCAGAACTGACTAGATTACACTAGAATAGAACAGACCAGGCCTGACCTGACTAGACTAGACTAGACCAGATTGGACCTGACCAGATTACACTAGAGTAGAATAGACCAGACCTGACTAGGCTTGATTAGACTAGACCGGCCCTGATCAGAGCAGACCAGATTAGACTCGACCAGACCTGACTAGACTAGAGCAGAGCAGAGCAGGTCCAACCAGACCAGATCAGACCAAATCAGACCTGACTAGATTAGACTGGAACAGACCAGACCAGAGCAGATCAGAGGACACTAACATTTCTTTCATTACAGTAAGCAGGAGTCATAATGACACGGTTACGTCATGTTCTTCAGTAGGTTTTACTTTTCAGTGAACTGCAGGGAGATAGGAGAGAATCGACGCAACAAAACTCTCCTTTCATTCACCTAAAGACTGGGGAATATTTGCAAAAGGTTGGTTAAGTTCACAACACACAAAAACCAAAATGCAAATATCCCCACCGTACAGACTCAGTGGGCGGGTTCAGTTGAAGCCATTTGAGTGGAGCTGTTTTTTTTAACACAGGCTCGACCTATTTTCATTGCTTTTTACTTTGCATGTGCACTTATTCCAGGAAGTGAGTCTATCAATATTTCACATTTCTCTATGAGCTGTGAATAAAACAGCGGCTTTCAGATGAGGAACATATAAGCCTAAATGTCCCGCAGCCGGGCTTATAACACAGCCTGATGTATCTCTGCATATCTTCCTCATCAGTTCTTCATCTCCTCCCCGAGTTATTCGTCACTGTTACACCTCTTAGTAACTCTGATAGTCTGAGAAGCTGAGAGGAAGAAATGAATCATTCAGCACCAAACCGAAGCTCTCGAAGACTCAGCTTGCTGTGTTAGCTTCTTTTGTACTCCCCCTCTCCTTCTCTTTCTCTCAATTCACACTTGTGTTTCAACTTGTACACTGGGTCAACAGTACACTCATCCTCTCAGCTCTCTTTCTCTTCCTCATTGGCCAACGTCGCCAAGATGGCGCCATGGACGGTCACTTCGGTTCTGCGCCCTCTTGTGCTTTTTCTGTTTTTGTTCATTTGTTTAGTTTCCAGCACCCACTCACTGATCACATACAGCAGGGAATAACTTTTAAGCCTCCGACTGTCCACTGGACAAACTGAACAGACTTTACCGACTTTAACTGAACATTTTGACGAAAGTCCTGCCGGGGTCTTGATCGGTACAGCCCTGTGTGGACTACGCCGAAGATGCCGAAGGGGGAAGCGAGCCCGAGCGCTCGTTAAACTGCGACAGCGGGGATTTAGAACTGCACTCCCGTCAATCCATCTGGCAAATGTCCACTCTCTGGCCACTAAGATGGACGAACTTCTACTACTAAACAGAAACTAAACACACCTGGCTTAGTGAGCATGT
The DNA here is from genome assembly GCF_029633865.1 of Lampris incognitus. Lineage (NCBI taxonomy): Eukaryota > Metazoa > Chordata > Actinopteri > Lampriformes > Lampridae > Lampris > Lampris incognitus. The sequence continues at coordinate 147,780,712 of NC_079212.1, read as the reverse complement.
CATGGACAGTACACTTCATCTGCCGCAGTTCCAACTCCTCCGGACAGACCGCGATACGGAGCTGTCGGGGGGATAACAAGGTGGTGGCATATGCTTCTACATAAAGGAAGGTTGGTGTACGGATGTCACAGTGTTGAAGAAATCATGCAGCCCGCACTTGGAGACCTTTTTCATTGACTGTAAACCATTCTGTTCACTGCGGAAATGTTCATCATGTATACTGGTCGGTGTCTATATCCACCCCAGACCTGTGTTAAACAGGTGTTAAAACACCTGCTGATCACATTACAAATATGGAGCACAAATATCCAGACTCCCTGCTCTGGATCATTGCTACACAATATTAAAGGACGCCTATCATTCTGCCCCCTGTGCAGCCCTGGGACTCCTGATTCATCTTCTCCCAACCTTCAAGCAGAAACTAAAATCTGCAAAGCCTGTGTTTAAACTGTGAGGAAATGGACCAATGAGTCAAACTGGAGCTCCGGGCCTGCCTCGGCTGCACTGAATGGAGTGTTTTTGAGGCTGCATCTACAGACTTGGATGAACTTACTGACTCTGTGACCTCTTACATCAGCTTTTGTGAAGACATGTGTGTGCTCACCAAAACCTTCTGTACCTTCAACAACAACAAGCCCTGGTTCTCAGGTAAACTCAGGCAGCTTCGTCAGGCCAAAGAGGATGCCTACAGGAGTGGAGGTAGGATCCAGTACAACAAAGCCAGAAATACACTCACAAAGCAGATCAGAGTGATTGTAACTCTAGTTAATGGTCACACCATATTTGCATATGAAACTGGTCGTTTGTTTCGGTCATTGTGCCACTGTATTGTTTATAAGGGTGGGGACAGCTGCAGTCAGTTGAGACTGAAGAGGTTACTCCAGTCCAATTGGTCCAGAACGCATCCGCCTGACTTTTAACTTTCACCGAATCCTGGCACCATATCACCCCAGTCCTAAAAGACCTCCACTGGCTACCCATGTCCCACCGGATCAATTACAAAATCCTGGTTATCACTTACAAAGCCCTTCACCAACTGGCTGCCCCATACCTCACTGACTTCCTCTCCCCCTACCAACCCTCTCGGTCCCTCAGATCCATCTTAGCCTCCCTTCCCTCCACCCCCAGGTCCAACCCCCACGGCTTTGGTGATTGAGCCTTCTCCAGGGCAGCTTCCAGGCTGTGGAACTCACTCCCCCAAATCATTCGAGACTCAGAATCCCTCCCACTCTTCCAATCTCATCTCAAGACACACCTCTACGCCACTGCCTTCTCATGCCCCCCCCCCTCAACCACCCCTAATCTGAGGCAGACTCAGGACCAAGCTCTCAACCTGCTACCCCTTCCTCTTGGAACTCCCTCCTCAAGCACTTCAGACACTGCTGCGATCTGCCCACACTCCGGTCATTAATCAGGACTCACCTCTTCAGGCCTGCTTTCATGTGTGATTCATGTTGTGTTGCAGGTTTTTGGTGTTGCTTTTAAGTTTATTCTAATTTATGTAAAGCGTCTTTGAGTATGATGAAAAGCGCTCTATAAATAAAATGCATTATTATTATTATTATTATTATTATTACTCAGATGAGTGAGGAAACGTTTCTCAATAAACTTTGCATCCAGACGAACTGATTCAACTTTCTTTGGTCTTTGTCTGTTGTTTTTGCTCCTTGTCTGGTGGCAAATGAATTGCCCCTTTGGGGATGAATAAAGTTGTCTATCTATTGTTCATACTAGCTAGTAATTATTTCCTCAACATTTAGTTAAACTTATGGACTAAATGTTGTGATGGAGTCAGGTAATCAGTCACACCATGTGTGATTCTTGGTAATCTAACTTGACTTGTCCCTACAGACACAGTTGGTGTGTCTGCGGGTGGGGAGCCGGATGTGAGTATGTGTCCTGGTCACTGCACTAGCGCCTCCTCTGGTCGGTCGGGGCGCCTGCTCGGGGCGGGGGGGAACTGGGGGGAACTAGATGGAGGAGGCATGTGGTAGTCTGCAGCCCTTGCCAGATCGGCAGAGGGGGTGGAGCAGCGACCGGGGCGGCTCGGACAAGTGGGGTAATTGGCCGGATACAGTTGGGGAGAAAAGGGGGGGGGGGTGATTTAGTCAACCGTCCTTGACAGACCCCTGCCTGACTCCATTAAACTGGCAGATGTGCAGCAGCGCTGCGTGTCAGAATACCGAGTACAGCTTCAGACCGGCGAGCTTCAGATGGGCCGGTTTTGGCTCAGGGCCTCCAGGAGCACACTGTTCTAGAGAGCAGCACTGAAGACACACAACAGCTCCTTCTATTTTAAGGAGCATAAAGATTTGATTTCTACTCCAGATGAAAGATATAGGCCTGCATAACCTTCCCCACTGCCTAGACACACACACACATACCTGTGCACTGTACATGTGCAGAAGTACACACTTAAACCGCGCTGGCGAGGAAGAGGAGTGGGTCCCATATGGAGCTGGCAAGATAAACAGGGTGGTATTGATCTTGAAAATGAAGACAGAAAGGAAACACAAGCCCTCTCTCTCCCCTGCAGCATGAAATAGCAGTAGATGTTATCCAGCTCACTGACCTAGAAGAAAACGGCAATCGCCTACACAGCGTGGATCCTGTGTGTGTGTGTGTGTGTTAGTGTGCACATGCACACGCATGTGCTCTCCGTGTGTCCTGACTAAAAGGGGTTATCTGAGGGTTAAGAAACCCTTGTGTTTGAATGAAGATGTTAGTGTGTGTGTGTGTGCGTGTGTGTGTGTGTCTATGTGTGTGTTTGTGTGTGTTTGCATAGCACTGTGGAATCATCTCAGGGCTATGACCCAAGCTGCTTAATTCACACACAGTTGTGACCACCTTTCAGGCCGCGGCGTGAGCTCACTGCGTTGCGGGTTTGAATGTGTCTCCCAACGTCTCTCTTTCTCAGTCAGCACGTTTACATGATGTTAGAAACAGTGGATTTATTGTGTTAGTGCGACTACAACTGGACTTTAAAAATACATGTAAACGTGTTAGTCCGACTGAAATCGTACTAAGTCGAATTTCTGGAAGTGGGACTAACACACCTAGATGACACTGTTGGGGGTGGATTTACTCTGGCATGTGTAATACGCTTCAGTCGGCCCCGAACTGGCCTAGGCGTTCTGCACATGACCCACAGTTCCCGTGGCGGGTTTTCACCCAGAAGTGGAACAGCGTAGTATCAACAGTACCAACATGGCGAGTGTTAGAGCGAGAACCACTCATTTCTGGTCAGACGAGGAGACAAACTTCATGTTGTGTCAGCTGAAGGAGCTGAATATCCTGAAGTACGTGGATGGAAGGAGAACGTGGAATGGTGGGCTATTTAAGAAAGTGGCGGAAAAGTTGGACGAAGCGGGATTTAAAATGTGACACAGTAGGTCAACCGGAAGAAGGTCCAATAGCAACCACCTGAAAGGGGGCATATTGCCACCTACCGTACCGGGGTTGGACATACTTCCATCAATAAATCGATTCTCCCCCGGTTCTTGTATACTGGGACAACGACAGTAGTCCAATTTCATGGCCTAATCGAGCTATAACCGTAGCTCGACTTAACTGTGCATGTAAACGCACTGAACGTGTTGCTTTCTGCTGAAGGCCTTCGCCTCAGTGGAGGTGGAACAGATAGTCTGAGTGGTGCAGCATGTCTGGATCAGAGGAAACAAACCTTTAGGTTTAGTTTAGGTTAACATGGGCAGTATAGTGTGATATATGATCTGCAAACTTCACACATTCATTGGTATCACTTTGGATTTCTTATATTATCTTTCTTGTTCATACTATTTCTATGTTCTTTCTTGTCTGTCTTGTTCACGAGTGAGGGTAGGATGGAGCGGGAGATTGACAGGTGGATTGGTGCAGCATCAGCAGTAATGCGGACGTTGTACTGGACCGTTGTGGTGAAGAGGGAGCTGAGCCAGAAGGCAAAGCTCTCAATTTACCAGTCAATCTTTGTTCCAACCCCCACCTATGGTCATGAGCTTTGGGTAGTAACTGAAAGGGTGAGATCGCGGATACAAGTGGCTGAAATGAGTTTCCTCCGTAGGGTGTCTGGGCTCAGCCTTAGAGATAGGGTGAGGAGCTCAGACATCCGGAGGGAGCTCGGAGTAGAGCCACTGCTCCTTCACATCGAAAGGAGCCAGTTGAGATGGTTTGGGTATCGGATCAGGATTCCTCCTGGGCACCTTCCTTTGGAGGTTTACCGGGCACATCCAACTGGCGGGAGACCCCGGGGTAGACCCAGAACTCACTGGAGGGACTACATGTCCAATCTGGCCTGGGAACGCCTTGGTATCCCCCAGGAGGAGCTGGAGGGCGTTGCTTGGGTAGAGGGATGTCTGGAGTGCCCTACTTAGCTTACTGCCACCACGACCCGACCCCGGAGAAGCGGCTGAAGATGAATGAATGAATTAATATTATCTTTCTCAACACTTGTGTCATGACTAAGTAGCACAGTCAACTTCTTGGTAAGAAGAAATTTAAAGATCCAGTATCAAAAAAAATTTTCACAAAGATATTTTCTGGCACTTTTAGGCTTCAGTTTAATTTGATAGTACAGAGACAGAAAGTATGTTATTGAGAGAGAGAGAGAGAGAGAGAGAGAGAGAGAGAGAGAGAGAGAGAGAGAGAGAGAGAGAGAGAGAGAGAGAGAGAGAGAGAGAGAGACTGACCCATCAAAAGGCGCTGACGGAGATTTGAACCGATGGTAACACCATCGGGCCCAAGCCCACTGAGCACCGGTCTCCATTTTATTTATCCAAATGCCTCTTACATCATGGAAGAACTTATTACATATGAAGATATCATGTATGAGGTAGACTGAAACATGTTCCCTCTGCTTCTTACATCTGATGGATTCCACTGCAGTTTATCTAGCCATAGCCAGGACTGGTTTAGAGATGGCAATGTCACACACTCTCTCACACAGACACACATCACCGTCATCGTCATTCATTATCTCAGTTGAGAAGGTTCATTTATGAGTGACATTTCAAATAATCAAAAGTATTTTTGTAACACTTTTAGTAATTAAAATGTCATGTAATGGACTTTACATGAGAGCAAGGACAGAACATTGAACATACATGGAACAGCAGAGCAGATGTGTGGATAGGGACCCTGGTTAGTGTTGGATGTACGTACACCGCTGTGTTGATCGAGGAGAGAATGTGACTGAATGTTATTTATGTGATTGAAGAAAAGAGTGTAGAACAATCACACACTTTCTCTACATCCTTTCTCCTCTTTGTTGATGGAGCAGTCTCTGTTTCCAGATAGCAGCAGCTTTTCTCAGCTGGTTCTGGTTCTGCTTTTTCAGGAACAGCTGGACGGTCCAGTTTGTTGTCAATGTACCCTCTCAGGTACATCATCATTTGTTTCCTTTTTACTAGAGTCATCTCTGTTTTTTGTCCAAATGTCGTCCAGGGTTTGCTGGTAAACTTGAGTAAAAATTGATCTGAACATCCCTGGAAGATGACCAAGCACTTCACCAGAGACAACAACTGAGGATGTAAAGCAGCCACTGGATTGTCAGTCAATTATTTGACAAACTTTTCCACCAAACTGGGTCTGGTTATCTTCAGATCTGTGTAGCATCAAAAAAAGGGTTTTGACACTGGGGCCTGACTTCCACAGATTGAGATGTTCCTCTCTTGAAATTGATATTGTTGCTACGTGATATGATCTGTATCAGCTGTGGATGGGTTGAAACATCCACTGCCCTACCCAACCACAGCAAAGCTAAACTTGGTCTGAGTCGTGAAGGTGTGTCTCCTGGAGAAATGCAGTCTGAGTGTTGAGGTGTTTAAGCTGAGTCAGAACCTGTTTCCTTTTTACAGGCAGGTTGAGGCCTTTCACATTCCAGCTGGTGCAGTTGACTGACAAACTCATACCAGTCCCTGGTTCAGATGTTAGTGACATTGTATATCACTGCAGGAGATAATGAACATGAACATCTATTAACAATGCTGGAGAGTGAGATACAGTCAGTATGGCAAATGAAAGGGGACATGTTTACCATCAGTAGACCAGTAGAGGAAAGATAGACCACCGAGATGAGTTTAAAAAAAAGGAGGGGGAAAAAAGGGGGCGCAAAAACAACATAATATCCACATCCTTCCACCCACCTCCCCAGATCCTTCTTTCCCTACCCCCACCCCATATCCAACCCAACAAACAAGCAAACAACTAGAGTCCTGCCAAGTGGACATGTGAAAAATAGAAATATGTCGGCACTTAGGAACTTTAGTGAACCATTTCAGTGGGAGAACAACAAGAAAATGACAGCTCCTGTGTATTCAGGCAGTGATAGCTTGTCTAGCGTCAGCCAGGTGATATTGTAAAATGCAATTTACACTAATGACGTCATCTCCATGTAATTACTGATCTCTTACCAAATACACAATAAGGGCCGGAGCTTCAGTGAACAGCTGACTACAGGCTGAGGTGGCTAAAAACAACTAACTGAGACCGGCTAATAACAATAGCATACTAGCAATGTTAAACAAAATATAATAATCATAGAGTAAATAAACATTTCCATGTCGACGTATAATCACCCTTTGCCTTTGTTTACCCACAAGTAGTGCTAGTAGTAAAAGAAAAGTCCAGCATTTGTTTTGGTGCTCAGGTAATGCTAGCGTTAGCAATCAGAGCTAGTCCATAGTCAGTCAGCTATTATAGCTAGTTGTTAGCCTGGGGAGCGAACATCAGTAATATTGCCATAGTACTTTACCGTGCGTGGTTAATAACATCGAACCATCATGAGCTGACTAGCTGACCAGGATATCACTCCAGATATCCTGCTTCTTCATATACTGCTTCTTCAAGAGTGTTGAACATGGACTGGTTGCCATTGTGTGTAATCCTAAATGGCGCAGGGAAAAGCAGGCCATATTTTACCCCCTGACGATCTCGGAGCAGTTTCTTGACCTCATCGAATCCGCTTGTGCGTTGCGTAGTGTTCTCGTTGACCATAAAATAGTATACACGAACAATGAAGGGACGTGGCCTCTCTCCAGATTTGGGACATGGCGGCAGGCAGTGAACGGTGTGCTCTGTCAGGTATCTGTCTTTCTTCTAGTTGCAAAACATCTTTGAGCAGGCCAGCAATGAAGAAAGAGAGCCACTCTATTTTTGTCATTGTACAGGCTACAATGACATTTGTCTTCTGCATTTAACCATCCTACTGTATAGGAGCAGTGGGCAGCTGCAGCGCCCAGGGACCAACTCCTGTTCTTCTTTCCATTGCCTTGCTCAGGGGCACAGACAGGAATATTAACCCTAGCACGCATGTCTTTTTGATTATGGGAGGAAACCGGAGCACCCGAAGGAAACCCACGCAAACAGGGGGAGAACATGCAAACTCCACACAGAAAGGACCTGGGACGGCATGGGGTTTGAACCCAGGACCTTCTTGCTGTGAGGCAACAGTGCTGACCACTGGGCCACTGTGCTGCCCAATGAAGTCAGTTGGACATGGTCCCTCCACGCCTTCATGTAGAACAATAATTCTCAAATAGTTCGTGCATAACCTTCCCTCTAAATCCTCACACCTGTTTAGTGAGACCCTGTAACTTGCACTCCAGGGATGTGGTCTCAGCCGACCAGTGATTTGCCCCCTTTTCCAATTCTGTCACACGGCTAGACAGAGGCCCAGCATCAGATCTGACTGACGCTAAGTCACCGTGCAGTTGGAGCTGTATCGATGCAATTTCGGACCTCAGAGACGTTGCCACAGTGTCTATTTTAGCATCCACGGACGCACAAATGTCTTCTTTCAGTGACGTTAACACAGTGCTATTGACTCCCTTCGAGCTGGTGTAACAACTGAGGACAGCGTTGTCTGAGGCGGTGGAGTTAGCTTGATCGGTGTTAGCCATCGTGTTAGCACCCTTAACACGTGTAGTAGTAGGCATAGTGCGTAGATATAATGTAGTACCCAAACAGACGTAATAGTGAAAAAATATACTGCCAGAATGATTATTTGTTCCCGACTGAAGCAAATAAGCGATGTAGGTACAAAAGCACCGTTGTTTTATCAAACTATTGAACAGTTGGCAGGGAGCTGTAAAGTCTTCCGCCTGCCCACTCGTCACGCCACCGGAAGTCCTCAGGCATGCTGTTATTTTTAACACATCTTCTTGTCCGCCTCTCTGAACTAACTGAAAACAAAAGAGGCTGTTGTTCGGTTTCTGTGTTCAGACCATCTGAATTTAGTTCCAGCTCTCGTTTTCAGATCCATCTGCTGAACTTGGCTGGCAGAGGAGGCCTGGCGGGTCAGGTGGGATCTGGTGTTTTCAGAAGTAGGCTCCCATCAGAAGACACACTCAGAACCGTGCTCTGTCTGAAACCAGGCCCTGTTTGCCATGTAGTGCACTGTAGTCACCTGCCACCATTTTGTTTGAGTGTCCAAACTGTAATTAAAATTTATTCACTACTTAGTGGCCACAATGCAACTGAAAATGTAGGGACCAATGCCTGTGCACTACTTTGTGCTGAAATACCACAATGCATTGCTTCACCTCTCCCCTGCTCTGCTTGTGCTTCTTTTTGCTGTCAACTGCAGCGTGACGGACGAGAAGAAGATGCAGAATGAAGATTCAGTTGTGTCTGAAATCTCCATTTATTACTTCCTGTTGGGTATATTACCGTCTCATATGTAAGCAGTACTGAAGCAGTGGCGTCCAGGTGGCATGGCGGTCTATTCTGTTGCCTACCAACACAGGGATCGCTGGTTCGAATCCCCATGTTACCTCCAGCTTGGTCAGGCGTCCCTACAGACACAATTGGCCGTGTCTGCAGGTGAGAAGCCGGATGTGGGTATGTGTCCTGGTCGCTGGACTAGCGCCTCCTCTGGTCGGTCGGGGAGGGGGAACTGGGGGGAATAGCGTGATCCTCCCAGTCGCTACGTCCCCCTGGTGAAACTCCTCACTGTCAGGTGAAAAGAAGCGGCTGGCGACTCCACATGTATGGGAGGAGGCATGTGGTAGTCTGCAGCCCTCCCCGGGTCGACAGAGGGGGTGGAGCAGAGGCTGGGACGGCTCGGAGGAGTGGGGTAATTGGCCAAGTACAATTGGGGGGAAAAGGGGGGAAATCCAAAAAAAAAAGTAAAAATAAAAAGAGGAGCACTGAAGCAGGGAGGGATTCTGGACAGGCTCTGGTGTTGACGGAGCTGCAGATGTGACATCACCGCTCACATCCTGCCAACATTGTATGTGTGTGTGTGTGTGTGTGTGTGTGATGAGGGGGGGGGGGTCTTGTGTCTGGTCTCTGGTGGTCAGTTTCTCAGATACCCAGCCACACTCATTACTGTCAGGGTGATGCTCCTCAGTCCTCTCTAACATATCCCCTCTCATCTTCCCGTTTCCTCCTCATCTCTTCTCTCTCTCTCATCCTCTCCTCTCCTCTCCTCTCCTCTCATGTCCTCTCCTCTCATGTCCTCTCCTCTCGTGTCCTCTCCTCTCCTCTCCTCTCCTCTCATGTCCTCTCCTCTCCTCTCCTCTCGTGTCCTCTCGTGTCCTCTCCTCTCCTCTCATGTCCTCTCCTCTCATGTCCTCTCGTGTCCTCTCCTCTCATGTCCTCTCGTGTCCTCTCCTCTCGTGTCCTCTCCTCTCCTCTCATGTCCTCTCCTCTCATGTCCTCTCGTGTCCTCTCCTCTCGTGTCCTCTCCTCTCGTGTCCTCTCGTGTCCTCTCGTGTCCTCTCCTCTCCTCTCATGTCCTCTCCTCTCCTCTCGTGTCCTCTCCTCTCATGTCCTCTCCTCTCCTCTCGTGTCCTCTCCTCTCGTGTCCTCTCCTGTCCTCTCATGTCCTCTCCTCTCATGTCCTCTCCTCTCCTCTCGTGTCCTCTCCTCTCATGTCCTCTCCTCTCATGTCCTCTCCTCTCGTGTCCTCTCCTCTCCTCTCCTCTCGTGTCCTCTCCTCTCCTCTCATGTCCTCTCCTCTCATGTCCTCTCCTCTCATGTCCTCTCCTCTCGTGTCCTCTCCTCTCCTCTCCTCTCCTCTCATGTCCTCTCCTCTCCTCTCCTCTCGTGTCCTCTCGTGTCTTCTCCTGTCCTCTCGTGTCCTCTCCTCTACTCTCATGTCCTCTCGTGTCCTCTCCTCTCGTGTCCTCTCCTCTCATGTCCTCTCCTCTCATGTCCTCTCATGTCCTCTCCTCTCGTGTCCTCTCCTCTCCTCTCCTCTCCTCTCGTGTCCTCTCGTGTCCTCTCCTCTCCTCTCATGTCCTCTCCTCTCCTCTCGTGTCCTCTCCTCTCATGTCCTCTCCTCTCCTCTCGTGTCCTCTCCTCTCGTGTCCTCTCCTGTCCTCTCATGTCCTCTCCTCTCATGTCCTCTCCTCTCCTCTCCTGTCCTCCCCTCTCATGTCCTCTCCTCTCATGTCCTCTCCTCTCGTGTCCTCTCCTCTCCTCTCCTCTCGTGTCCTCTCCTCTCCTCTCATGTCCTCTCCTCTCGTGTCCTCTCCTCTCTGTCTCTCTCCACTCATTCAGACAGTGGCGCTCCTGGAGAAGAGGCTGACTCTGATGGAGGACAAGCTGAAGGAATGTGTGGACAGCCAGGCAGAGATCAGCCTCCACCTGCAGAGGAGGGACCACGTGGTCCAGAGAGACGAGGCCCAGCAGGACACTGATGGATGATGGACACATGGACACTCACTCTGCCCTGCTTTCCCCACGTATCAGCACTCCCAGTGTATGATGACAGTCACACACACACACACACCATAACACACACACCATAACACACAGACACACACACACCATAACACACACACCATAACACACAGACACACACACACCATAACACACACACCATAACACACAGACACACACACACCATAACACACATATGCTTTGACACAAACATCCAAACAGATAGCAACATAAGCACACACAGAAACACACACACACACACACACTAAGACAGACATGCACACAGTCACATGTACATACAACCATGACCATTCACACGCACACTAACAAACACACAACCCCAACAAACATGCGGGATGGCCATGAAAACACAATCACACACACACACACAGCTAGCTGGGTGAGACTGTGCTGCTGGTGTGTGTGTACTGGTGTGTGTGTACTGCTGGTGTGTGAAGCCATGCAGATACGACACAGCCGGAAGTCACACAAAGAATATTGTTGAGAAAAATCCTTGTTCTGACCTGCTGTCACAAGCTCTGTGTGTGTGTGTGTGTGTGTGTGTGTGTGTCTTTTTTTTGTACACATTTGTATTTAAAATGGCATTGAGAAGTTGTTTTTTGTTTCGATTATGTTTGTTTTTGCCTCAAATTTCCTTGTTACAGCACAGACACTGTGCGGCGTGTGTCCTGCAGGCTTGTGTGTGTGCAGTGTGTGTCCTGCAGGTGTTGTGTGTGTGTGCAGTGTGTGTCCTGCAGGTGTTGTGTGTGTGAAGTGTGTGTCCTGCAGGTGTTATGGGTGTCCAGTGTGTGTCCTGCAGGTGTTGTGTGTGTGCAGTATGTGTCCTGCAGGTGTTGTGTGTGTGAAGTGTGTGTCCTGCAGGTGTTATGGGTGTCCAGTGTGTGTCCTGCAGGTGTTGTGTGTGTGCAGTGTGTGTCCAGCAGGTGTTGTGTGTGTGAAGTGTGTGTCCTGCAGGTGTTGTGTGTGTGAAGTGTGTGTCCTGCAGGTGTTATGGGTGTCCAGTGTGTGTCCTGCAGGTGTTGTGTGTGTGCAGTATGTGTCCTGCAGGTGTTGTGTGTGTGCAGTATGTGTCCTGCAGGTGTTGTGTGTGTGCAGTGTGTGTCCTGCGGGTGTTGTGTGTGTGCAGTGTGTGTCCTGCAGGTGTTGTGTGTGTGGAGTATGTGTCCTGCAGGTGTTGTGTGTGTGCAGTGTGTGTCCTGCGGGTGTTGTGTGTGTGCAGTGTGTGTCCTGCAGGTGTTGTGTGTGTGCAGTGTGTGTCCTGCAGGTGTTGTGTGTGTACAGTCTGTGACACAGTGTTGAATCTTATGAAATAATTTATTTTTATATATTTTTCATACTGGCACCTTTTCTAACCGGGTGGTGACATGTTGGGTTTTCTAACCGGGTGGTCACATGTTGGGTTTTCTAACCGGGTGGTCACATGTTGGGTTTTCTAACCGGGTGGTGACATGTTAGGTTTTCTAACCAGGTGGTCACATGTTGGGTTTTCTAACCGGGTGGTGACATGTTAGGTTTTCTAACCGGGTGGTCACATGTTGGGTTTTCTAACCGGGTGGTGACATGTTGGGTTTTCTAACCAGGTGGTGACATGTTGGGTTTTCTAACCGGGTGGTGGCATGTTGGGTTTTCTAACCGGGTGGTCACATGTTGGGTTTTCTAACCAGGTGGTGACATGTTGGGTTTTCTAACCGGGTGGTCACATGTTGGGTTTTCTAACCGGGTGGTCACATGTTGGGTTTTCTAACCAGGTGGTGACATGTTGGGTTTTCTAACCAGGTGGTGACATGTTGGGTTTTCTAACCGGGTGGTGACATGTTAGGTTTTCTAACCAGGTGGTGACATGTTGGGTTTTCTAACCGGGTGGTGACATGTTGGGTTTTCTAACCGGGTGGTGACATGTTAGGTTTTCTAACCGGGTGGTCACATGTTGGGTTTTCTAACCGGGTGGTGACATGTTGGGTTTTCTAACCAGGTGGTGACATGTTGGGTTTTCTAACCGGGTGGTCACATGTTGGGTTTTCTAACCGGGTGGTCACATGTTGGGTTTTCTAACCAGGTGGTGACATGTTGGGTTTTCTAACCGGGTGGTGGCATGTTAGGTTTTCTAACCAGGTGGTGACATGTTGGGTTTTCTAACCGGGTGGTGGCATGTTGGGTTTTCTAACCGGGTGGTCACATGTTGGGTTTTCTAACCGGGTGGTCACATGTTGGGTTTTCTAACCGGGTGGTGGCATGTTGGGTTTTCTAACCGGGTGGTGACATGTTGGGTTTTCTAACCAGGTGGTGACATGTTGGGTTTTCTAACCGGGTGGTCACATGTTGGGTTTTCTAACCGGGTGGTGACATGTTGGGTTTTCTAACCAGGTGGTGACATGTTGGGTTTTCTAACCGGGTGGTCACATGTTGGGTTTTCTAACCGGGTGGTGACATGTTGGGTTTTCTAACCGGGTGGTGACATGTTGGGTTTTCTAACCGGTTGGTGACATGTTGGGTTTTCTAACCGGGTGGTCACATGTTGGGTTTTCTAACCAGGTGGTGACATGTTGGGTTTTCTAACCGGGTGGTCACATGTTGGGTTTTCTAACCGGGTGGTGACATGTTGGGTTTTCTAACCAGGTGGTGACATGTTGGGTTTTCTAACCGGGTGGTGGCATGTTGGGTTTTCTAACCGGGTGGTCACATGTTGGGTTTTCTAACCGGGTGGTGACATGTTGGGTTTTCTAACCGGGTGGTGACATGTTGGGTTTTCTAACCGGGTGGTCACATGTTGGGTTTTCTAACCGGGTGGTCACATGTTGGGTTTTCTAACCAGGTGGTGACATGTTGGGTTTTCTAACCAGGTGGTGACATGTTGGGTTTTCTAACCGGTTGGTGGCATGTTGGGTTTTCTAACCGGGTGGTGACATGTTGGGTTTTCTAACCGGGTGGTCACATGTTGGGTTTTCTAACCGGGTGGTGACATGTTGGGTTTTCAGGATGTGTTTGTCAGAAGTGTAAAACAAAATTCTTCATTTCCTGTTTCTGATGTAAATCATCGGAATGATATGTTGTGATTTTTACAATAAACCTTTTTAAGTTTTTAGTGGGATTCTATTTATGTTGTTCTGTTCTGTTATGTGTGTACGTGTTTTGTGTGTATGTGTATGCGTGAGTTTTTGTGTGTGTGTATTGGTGTGGAGGGGGGATAGACGACCACACACACACACACACAACTTGCTTGCTTGCTGGTTGTCCATCGTGTCCGATGATGACCATCTTCTCCTATTTGTGGGTCCTTTGGTGGCTGAATAGTGCGATCCTGGATGCACAGTTGTGGTTGCAGACCGGGCATGTAAAAGTGGTGCTGGGGGGGGGGGGGCAGGAGTAGCTTTGTGAGCATGCCTCTTCACACGCTTTGCTACATGTCGTTGTGTGCACTGGTTTTCCATATACTTCTCTCCCTGTGAGACGTGAGAGCACCAGATGGTGAGGCAGAAAGCAAGTTCCTCCAAAGAAGAGGGGTTGAGCTGGCATCTTTTCAGGGTGTTCTTCATTTGGTCTTTAAACCGCTTCTTCTGCCCACCAGCAGTGTGTTGACCAAGGTGTAGTTGGCCGTAGAGGACTTTACGTGGGAGTCGTTGGCTGGGCATGCGAATAACATGCCCAAGCCACCTGAGTTGATGGTGTTTTAGGGTAGACTCCACGCTGCAGCTGCCTACCCGCTCCAACAACTCTGTGTGTGGCACTCTGTCCTCCCAAGTCCTGCCGAGGATCCTCTGGAGACATTTTACATGGAAGGCCTCCAGGCTTCTGAGATGGTGCTGTAGATGGTCCATGCCTCACATCCATAGAGTAGTGAGGAGATGCACACTGCTCTGTAAACAAGCACTTTGGTGTGGAGACTGAGGTTGCTGTTCTGGAAAACCCTTCTCCTTAGACGACCAAAAGATGTTGAGGCTTGTTTGAGGCGGTGCTGGATCTCATCATCCATCGTGCAGGTGGCAGATAGTCTGCTTTCCAGGTATCTGAAGGCAGGAACAGTGGCCAGTTGTTGCCCTTCTGCTGTGAAGGTCGTTGGGTGGCTTGGGAGGCCGGCAGTCAACTGAGAGATTACCTCTGTCTTTTGGGTGTTGATGATCAGCCCAATTCTCCTCTATGCAGTTACAACTGCCGACAGAGTGTTTTGTAGGGCTTCTGGTGTGTGGGCTACCAGGGTACAATCGTCGGCATACTGTAGCTCAATGATGTTCTCAGAGGTCAACTTGGTGGTTGCCTGAAACCTCCTAATGTTGAATAGGTTACCGAGGTTACCGAGCCTGAAGTCAATGGTGACTCCAGCCTGCTTCTCCATTCTCCTTCATAACAATGTTGTAACAGAGACTAAGAAGATATTGAACAGGACTGGGGCTAGCACACAGCCTTGTCTGACTCCAGTCTGCACACCAAAGGGCTCAGAACTGTGGTTCCCCACTACCACTCGGGCCACCATCATTCCTGAGTGAAACTGTCCAAGGATGGTGAGAAACTTGGGTGGACATCCAAATTTCTTCAGGACTTGCCACAGCAGGTCCCTGTTGACTGTATCAAATGCCTTTGAGAGGTCTATGAATGCTGTGTATAGATCCTTGTGCTGTTCTCGGCATTTCTCCTGGAGCTGGTGTGTGACAAAGATCATGTCAATGGTCCCTCTATCCTTTCGGAAGCCACATTGTGACTCTGGTATGACCTGTTCGGCTATTGCGAGTGTTAGTCTGCGGAGCATGATCTTGGCTAGAACCTTTCTGGCAATGGCCAGTAGTGAAATCCCCCTACTGTTAGAGCAGATGGATTTGTCTCCTTTGTTTTATTAAATGGTCACAATGTTGGCGTCTTTCCGCTGTTGGGGGACACACTTGCGACTCCGCACCTCAAGGACGTAGCGATACAGTGTCCTGGTACAGAGGTAGGCTCCTTCCTTGAGGATTTCAGCTGGAATGTTATCAGTCCAGGGGTTTTGCTGTTTTTCAGGGTCTTGACTGCATCTAGGATTTCCTTGAAAGTTGGTGGGAGGTCTAGGTCTTGCAAGATAGGCTGTTCAGGGAGCTCTGCCAGTACAGTTGAGTCCACTGGGGTGGGCTGGTTGAGCAGGGTGTTAAAATGCTCAGCCCACCACTCCACTAACAGGGCCTGATCCTTGATGAGAGTTGTTCCATCAGCAGACCTAACGGGTGCCAGGGAGCAGTTTCTGGGGCCATATATGGTCTTAATTGCGTCATAGAAACCATGCATGTCGTTCCTGTCTGCATGAGCCTGGATTTCGTTGGCTTTCAAAATCCACCACTCACTTTGCAGATTCCGCAGAGCTGCTTGGGCCTCAGAGCGGAGGTCTTACCATTTTTCCTTGAGAGTTTGGGATGGTGGGTTGCTGAGGGCGGCTCTGTGTGCCTTATGCATGTTGTCCAGGAGGGGGGAGATCATTCCGGCATTGTCATCAAACCAGTCCTGATGTTTCTTGGCTTTGAAGCCAATGGATTGGGCTGCATTGTCAAAGAGGGTGGTGCTCAGAGAGGTCCACTTTTCATCCATCCCAGACTCTGAGTTGATCAGCTGTTCAACGTCAACTAACTTGTCAGCAAGAGAACGACGGAAGCTGTTTCGGGTGTCGCTGTTGGAGAGTCTGGTGCAGTGGAGTGGTTTCTTTTTTGGCCCAGATTGGCGTCTCAAAGGTCGGACATGCACTCTGACTTTTGTCAGGATCAAACGGTGGTCTGTCCAGCAGTCTGCTCCTCGCATAGCTCTTGTAAGGAGCACGTCTTTAAGATCAGCCCACCTCACGATAGCATAATCAAGCAGGTGCCAGTGTTTGGATCTTGGATGCATCCAGGATGCCTCGTATTTATTCTTTTGTTGGAAAATGGTGTTTGTGATGGTGAGGTCATGTTCCGAGCACAGACTAAGAAGTCTTACGCCATTGGGGTTGACTTTTCCAATGCCGTGGGCGCCAATCACTCCATTCCAATTCTGCATGATCCTCCCGACTCGGGCATTAAAATCAGCAAGCAAAATGACTTTGTCGCTCCTTGGGATGTTGATGAGTATACCACCGAGTGCCTGGTAGAAGCATCTTCCTCTTCATCATGAGATGGTAAAGTTGGAGCGTGGCACTTATCAAGGTGATGTATCGACATTTGCGAGGGGTATACGGAGAGTCATCAGCCGCTCGCTAATGCCCACTGGTGTTTCTTCGAGTTTGGGTAAGAGACTGTTCTTGATTGCAAAACCAACTCCATGGATGTGTTGACCTCCCAGGGGGTATCCTTTCCAAAAGAATTTATAGCCCCCTCATACTTGGGTGAGTGAGCCCTCTTCAAGGAGCCTGGTCTCACTGAGTGCCGCCACATCCACACAGTAGCGCTTCAGCTCGCTGTGTTGTTCTGCGTTGAGGTCTGTCCGCACCATGGCGGACCTCCAGGAGGGTCCTTATGGTCCATGCTGCACTTCTTAGTGGTAGAGTGTGTGTTTTCCACCACGTAGTGGAAGGGCTTCCTGCATATATATATATATATATATATATATATATATATACACACACACACACACACATACATACATACACACACATACATACACACACACACATATACAGACGTACACATATATGTATACACACATACATACATATACACATATAAACACACATACATACATACATACATATACACACATATATATACACACACATACATACATACATATACACACACGCACACACACAGAACGGCTCCCTGTACGATGGGCCTCAACCAGACTGCTGCCAGGAGCCCTGGAGGAGGAGCAGGTTCAATAACTGCCGTGTGTGTGTGTGTGTGTGTGTGTGTGTGGGAGGGGATGGTGATCGATGAGATGAGAAGCACATCTGGATATATTTTCCTTGTGCACTGTGGTTGCTGCCACTGCCTGTGTGTCTTTGTGTGTGTGTGTGTGTATGTACTTTTTAGCAGTTCAGTGTGTGTGTTAGTTTGTGTGTGCGTGTTTTTTAGTTCACAGTGTGATTGTGTGTGTGCTCATGTGTGTGTGTGTTTCAGTGTTAGTGAGTCCTCGCTCCTTCTGGTGTTTGTTTGTGGAGTGCTCTTCAGAACCAGGAGAGTGATGTGGCATCTGATGTCTCGGTCCAGTGGACCAGTTGCTGTGATCAGGAAACCAGAGACCAGTCCCGCTGTGAGTCCTCCATGTTTGTCTGTCTCATTTCTAAAGACTCACACCACCATTAAACTGAGTCAGATGAAGACGGACTCACCTCCCACCACAGACACAAACCTAGAGAAATACTACAGCACAACGAAATAGCACAGCAGAAATACTACAGCAGAAATACTACAGCACAACGAAATACCACAGCAGAAATACTACTGCAGAAATACTACTGCAGAAATACTACAGCAGAAATACTACAGCACAACGAAATACCACAGCAGAAATACCACAGCAGAAATACTACAGCAGAAATACTACAGCAGAAATACTACAGCACAACGAAATACCACAGCAGAAATACTACTGCAGAAATACTACTGCAGAAATACTACAGTGTTTATCACACAAGGTTGAATCAGTACATCAGGACACAACGTTTCATCATCATCTAAGTGTCCTCTTCAGTCTCACCTGACTGCAGGTGTCCCCACCCTTATAAACAATACACCGACTGCAGGTGTCCCCACCCTTATAAACAATACAGTGACTGCAGGTGTCCCCACCCTTATAAACAATACAGTGGCTGCAGGTGTCCCCACCCTTATAAACAATACACCGACTGCAGGTGTCCCCACCCTTATAAACAATACACCGACTGCAGGTGTCCCCACCCTTATAAACAATACAGTGACTGCAGGTGTCCCCACCCTTATAAACAATACAGTGACTGCAGGTGTCCCCACCCTTATAAACAATACAGTGACTGCAGGTGTCCCCACCCTTATAAACAAGACAGTGACTGCAGGTGTCCCCACCCTTATAAACAATACAGTGACTGCAGGTGTCCCCACCCTTATAAACAATACAGTGACTGCAGGTGTCCCCACCCTTATAAACAATACAGTGACTGCAGGTGTCCCACCCTTATAAACAATACAGTGACTGCAGGTGTCCCCACCCTTATAAACACTACAGTGACTGCAGGTGTCTCCACCCTTATAAACAAGACAGTGACTGCAGGTGTCCCACCCTTATAAACAAGACAGTGACTGCAGGTACCCCCACCCTTATAAAGACTACAGGTGTCCCACCCTTATAAACAATACAGTGACTGCAGGTGTCCCACCCTTATAAAGACTACAGGTGTCCCACCCTTATAAACAATACAGTGACTGCAGGTGTCCCCACCCTTATAAACAATACAGTGACTGCAGGTGTCCCCACCCTTATAAACACTACAGTGACTGCAGGTGTCCCCACCCTTATAAACAAGACAGTGACTGCAGGTGTCCCCACCCTTATAAACAATACAGTGACTGCAGGTGTCCCCACCCTTATAAACACTACAGTGACTGCAGGTGTCCCACCCTTATAAACAAGACAGTGACTGCAGGTGTCCCACCCTTATTAACAATACAGTGACTGCAGGTGTCCCCACCCTTATAAACAATACAGTGACTGCAGGTGTCTCCACCCTTATAAACAGTACAGTGACTACAGGTGTCCCACCCTTATAAACAAGACAGTGACTGCAGGTGTCCCCACCCTTATAAACAATACAGTGACTGCAGGTGTCTCCACCCTTATAAACAATGCAGTGACTGCAGGTGTCCCCACCCTTATAACCAATACAGTGACTGCAGGTGTCCCACCCTTATAAACAATACAGTGACTGCAGGTGTCCCACCCTTATAAACACTACAGTGACTGCAGGTGTCCCACCCTTATAAACACTACAGTGACTGCAGGTGTCCCACCCTTATAAACACTACAGTGGCTGCAGGTGTCCCACCCTTATAAACACTACAGTGACTGCAGGTGTCCCACCCTTATAAACAATACAGTGGCTGCAGGTGTCCCCACCCTTATAAACAATACAGTGGCTGCAGGTGTCCCACCCTTATAAACACTACAGTGACTGCAGGTGTCCCACCCTTATAAACACTACAGTGACTGCAGGTGTCTCCACCCTTATAAACAATACAGTGACTGCAGGTGTCCCCACCCTTATAAACAATACAGTGGCTGCAGGTGTCTCTACCCTTATAAACAATACAGTGACTGCAGGTACCCCACCCTTATAAACAATACAGTGACTGCAGGTGTCCCCACCCTTATAAACAATACAGTGACTGCAGGTGTCCCCACCCTTATAAACAATACAGTGGCTGCAGGTGTCCCCACCCTTATAAACAATACAGTGACTGCAGGTGTCCCACCCTTATAAACAATACAGTGACTGCAGGTGTCCCACCCTTATAAACAATACAGTGACTGCAGGTGTCCCACCCTTATAAACAATACAGTGACTGCAGGTGTCCCACCCTTATAAACAATACAGTGACTGCAGGTGTCCCACCCTTATAAACAATACAGTGGCTGCAGGTACCCCACCCTTATAAACAATACAGTGGCTGCAGGTGTCTCCACCCTTATAAACAATACAGTGGCTGCAGGTGTCCCCACCCTTATAAACAATACAGTGACTGCAGGTGTCCCCACCCTTATAAACAATACAGTGACTGCAGGTGTCCCACCCTTATAAACAATACAGTGACTGCAGGTGTCCCCACCCTTATAAACAATACAGTGACTGCAGGTGTCCCCACCCTTATAAACACTACAGTGACTGCAGGTGTCCCCACCCTTATAAACAGAACAGTGGTATAAAGATGGTGTGACCGTTCACCAGAGTTACAGTGGCCATGTGTACTATCCACAGAGGGTTGGGGAATGTTGTAATCACAGCATTGTAAGATGGTGACAGATGTCGTCTTAAGGTCCTGACACACCGTCAGCACTAGTCGGACCCGTGTCGGCAGCTTTTCAGCCGATTCAGCATGTTGAATCAGCGGCGGAGCCCTTCGGTGGGAGAGATCACTCTGATTGGCTGTTCAGCTTAGTGAATCAGTGCACGAGAAGAGAAACGGAAGTTACCAAAGCAAGCAAAGGATGAAGTCAAGAGGTCACATGCAGAAGGCTCTTTTCCTTTTTCATCTTCATCTCACCTGAACGTCTCAAGAAACTAATGTTTTCACAATGACATGGCCTTCAGGGATGAAGAAACGTCATTCCAAACCTTCCTTTCTTCTTCCACAACCAAAAGACCAGGAGCTGACGTGTCTCCAGCGCCATTTGCAGCTTGTTATCAGACGTGTTCTGGATCAGAAGCAGCGGTATTACCGCAGCCTCTGTAGTGAGCAAGAGTTGAGTGAAAATGGTAAGCGAACGCTGATGTCTTTACGGTTTGTATATCTGCAGTCCTGGGTCGTCCGGTTTCACATGTTGAATGACGAATACAGACTACTGCCACCTGCTGGTTTGGAGAGTTATTTCCTCTCACGCCGGCGCAGAACGTACATGCTAGTTGGCCGCTGGCTGTAGTCTCTGCGGTGTGTTCAAGTGCTACTTTTTGGTCCAGACGCAGGTGTCATGAGGCGATGCAACAGTCAGCCTTTGTCGCCGCTAGTTCTCTGATTTCGGTTTGGTGTGTCTGGGCCCTTAGGCCCCCCTCGGTTCAAGGATGGTAGTTCCCTCTTCACATAGATGGCCTCTTGGACTCCCCATTCAAACCAGCGTTCCTCCCTATCAAGGATGTGCACATCCTCATCCTTGAAAGAGTGGCCACTGGTCTGTAGATGGTGTAGACTGGAGTCCTGGTTTGTAGATGGTGTAGACTGTGGAGTCCTGGTCTGTAGATGGTGTAGACTGTGGAGTCCTGGTCTGTAGATGGTGTAGACTGTGGAGTCCTGGTCTGTAGATGGTGTAGACTGTGGAGTCCTGGCCTGTAGATGGTGTAGACTGTGGAGTCCTGGTCTGTAGATGGTGTAGACTGTGGAGTCCTGGTCTGTAGATGGTGTAGACTGTGGAGTCCTGGTCTGTAGATGGTGTAGACTGTGGAGTCCTGGCCTGTAGATGGTGTAGACTGGTGAGTCCTGGTCTGTAGATGGTGTAGACTGTGGAGTCCTGGTCTGTAGATGGTGTAGACTGTGGAGTCCTGGTCTGTAGATGGTGTAGACTGTGGAGTCCTGGCCTGTAGATGGTGTAGACTGTGGAGTCCTGGCCTGTAGATGGTGTAGACTGTGGAGTCCTGGTCTGTAGATGGTGTAGACTGTGGAGTCCTGGTCTGACATGTTAGCTCTCCTGTGTTGTGCCATCCTCTTGGCCAGCATCTGTTTAGTTTCCCTGATGTACAAGTCCCAGCAACCCTCCTGACACTTAACAGCTACACTGTATTGCTCTGTTTGTGTCGGGGACCTGATCCTTGGGGTGGACCAACTTCTGGAACAGAGTGTTTTGGGGTTTGAAAGCAACTGAGACGCGGTGTTTGCAAATACACGTCTTAGCGTTTCCAACACTCCCGCCACACACAGACTCACCACTGGTTTACACTTAGACAGCTGGTGTCCTTCTCCTCTCTTCGATGGGCTGCTGCACTGTTTGGGGTCTTCCTGGCTTTGACAAACACCCAGTTAGGATAACCACACTTAACCAGGACCTGTTTAATGTGGGATCTCTCCCCTTCCCCGGCCGCTGTGTCGGTGGGGAAGTTGTCAGCTTGGTGGTCCAGCATCCTGGTGACTCCTAGTTTGTGCTGCAGTGGATGATGAGAGTCAGACCTTAAGTACTGATCAGTATGTGTTGGTTTACGGTAAACATCAACAATCACATGTCCCCCATCACCAGTTGTAATGTCCCAGTGTAAGAAGACTACCCTGTCATGTTCCACATCCTCCTGGTGAACTTGACGTGGTGTCCTCAGAGTTCATGTGGTCGATGAAATGTGCTACATCCTGAGATTTAATTTCAACCCAGGTGTCGTCCACAAATCTGAACCAATGGCGAGGTGGTGTCCCTGGATAGGACATCAGAGCCTCTTTTACACTTCCTCCACATACAAGGTGACCACTACAGGTGAGACTGGGGAACCCATAGCGCCCCCATGCCTCTGCCTATAATACTGCCCCCTGTATGTGAAGTATGTGGACTGAAGACACAGCTTCAGGAGCAGACACACTTGGTCAGTGTTAAGGGTGGTGCTATTGCTAAGGGTGGGGTCGTTTTGTAACGTCATATGGACTACCTCCACTGCTTCATCAACAGGAACACACATGAAGAGAGACGTGACGTCATAAGAGACCATTGTTTCATCCTCTCCATGATGACGTCCCTCACCTTGTCCACAACATCCACAGTGTTCTGATGTGATGTTCATTACTGCCTACCAACGGGTTCAGAACAGATGCCAGAAACTTGGAGAGGTTATAGGTCACTGAGTTAATCATACTAACAATAGGCCGTAATGGCACGTCCTGTTTATGTATCCTGGTTAACCCATACAGACTAGGTGTAGCGCCCCCTGGGTATAATGTGTGGTACAACATTCTGTCAATAGCTCTGTCCTGTTCTAACCACTTCAGACCATCTATCACCTTTTTCTTGTAACCACTGCCTGGATCTGGCTTCAGGGGTTCATAAGTATTCATGTCGCTAAGTCAGGTCATAACTTTCTCATGATAGTCTGTCTGGTTGAATACAACAGTGCATCTTACAATGCTGTGACTGCAACTATTCCCAAACCCTCTGTGAATACTACACATGACCTCTGTCAATACCACACATGACCTTTGAATACTACACGTGACCTCTGAATACTACACATGACCTCTGTGAATACCACACATGACCTCTGAATACTACACATTACCTCTGAATACTACACATGACCTCTGTGAATACCACACATTACCTCTGTGAATATTACACGTGACCTCTGAATACTACACATGACCTCTGTGAATACCACACATGACCTCTGAATACTACACATGACCTCTGTGAATACTACACATGAGCTCTGTGAATACTACACATTACCTCTGTGAATACTACACATGAACTCTGTGAATAGTAAATGACCTCTGTGAATACCACAAATGACCTCTGTGAATACCACACATGACCTCTGTGAATACCACACATGACCTCTGAATACTACACGTGACCTCTGAATACTACACATGACCTCTGTGAATACCACACATGACCTCTGAATACTACACGTGACCTCTGAATACTACACATGACCTCTGTGAATACCACACATGACCTCTGTGAATAGTACATGACCTCTGTGAATAGTACAAGACCTCTGTGAATACCACACATGACCTCTATGAATATTACACATGACCTCTGTGAATACTACACATGACCTATGTGAATACCACACATGACCTCTGAATACTACACGTGACCTCTGTGAATACCACAAATGACCTCTGAATACTACACATGACCTCTGTGAATATTACACATGACCTCTGAATACTACACATGACCTCTATGAATACCACACATGACCTCTGAATACTACACATGACCTCTGAATACCACACATGACCTCTGTGAATAGTACATGACCTCTGAATACTACACATGACCTCTGTGAATACTACACATGACCTCTGTGAATACCACATATGACCTCTGTGAATACTACACATGACCTCTGAAAGTCTAGTTAATGGTCACACCATATTTACATATTTCGTTGGTTTCAGTCGTTCTGCCACTGTATTGTTTATAAACACACTGTGTTGTTTATAATTGCTTACACAGACACGTGTGTGTGTGTGTAACTTTGCTTTTAAAAGAAACACTCAACAGTAGGGAAAGTGCTTGACAAATAAGGAGCAAAATAATCCAGTGAGTCCAGTAAATTCTTTATGAGACAGTACAAGCCTGTTTCATATATATATATATATATATATATATATATATATATACACACTACCGTTCAAAAGTTTGGGATCACCCAAACAATTTTGTGTTTTCCATGAAAAGTCACACTTATTCACCACCATATGTTGTGAAATGAATAGAAAATAGAGTCAAGACATTGACAAGGTTAGAAATAATGATTTGTATTTGAAATAAGATTTTTTTTACATCAAACTTTGCTTTCGTCAAAGAATCCTCCATTTGCAGCAATTACAGCATTGCAGACCTTTGGCATTCTAGCTGTTAATTTGTTGAGGTAATCTGGAGAAATTGCACCCCACGCTTCCAGAAGCAGCTCCCACAAGTTGGATTGGTTGGATGGGCACTTCTTTGAGCAGATTGAGTTTCTGGAGCATCACATTTGTGGGGTCAATTAAACGCTCAAAATGGCCAGAAAAAGAGAACTTTCATCTGAAACTCGACAGTCTATTCTTGTTCTTAGAAATGAAGGCTGTTCCATGCGAGAAATTGCTAAGAAATTGAAGATTTCCTACACCGGTGTGTACTACTCCCTTCAGAGGACAGCACAAACAGGTTCTAACCAGAGTAGAAAAAGAAGTGGGAGGCCGCGTTGCACAACTGAGCAAGAAGATAAGTACATTAGAGTCTCTAGTTTGAGAAACAGACGCCTCACAGGTCCCCAACTGGCATCTTCATTAAATAGTACCTGTTAGAGCCTGTTTGTGCTGTCCTCTGAAGGGAGTAGTACACACCGGTGTAGGAAATCTTCAATTTCTTAGCAATTTCTCGCATGGAATAGCCTTCATTTCTAAGAACAAGAATAGACTGTCGAGTTTCAGATGAAAGTTCTCTTTTTCTGGCCATTTTGAGCGTTTAATTGACCCCACAAATGTGATGCTCCAGAAACTCAATCTGCTCAAAGAAGTGCCCATCCAACCAATCCAACTTGTGGGAGCTGCTTCTGGAAGCGTGGGGTGCAATTTCTCCAGATTACCTCAACAAATTAACAGCTAGAATGCCAAAGGTCTGCAATGCTGTAATTGCTGCAAATGGAGGATTCTTTGACGAAAGCAAAGTTTGATGTAAAAAAAATCTTATTTCAAATACAAATCATTATTTCTAACCTTGTCAATGTCTTGACTCTATTTTCTATTCATTTCACAACATATGGTGGTGAATAAGTGTGACTTTTCATGGAAAACACGAAATTGTTTGGGTGATCCCAAACTTTTGAACGGTAGTGTATATATATAT
Source organism: Lampris incognitus (assembly GCF_029633865.1). Taxonomy (NCBI): domain Eukaryota; kingdom Metazoa; phylum Chordata; class Actinopteri; order Lampriformes; family Lampridae; genus Lampris; species Lampris incognitus. The sequence goes on along the minus strand of NC_079212.1, from coordinate 147,754,879 downwards.
ATATTCTTTATGAGACAGTACAGGGCTCATAAAAAATTTCCTTGACTAGGTGGATTAAATTAGGGAATGATAATAATATATCTCGTGTACAGGGTGAGTGACAAGGACGAACAATCACAAAACAAGTACAGATCAGCACATCACATACTATCACAGTATTCACTATCACACTGAGTACAGTAAGTATATGTAGTATATTGTCTGATATTACACATTACATTACTACCTGCTGAACTAAATCCATGCTGATGACCTGCAGCTGTTTGTGTGTGTGTGTGTGTGTGTGCAGCTGTTTGGCTCACACACACACACACACACACACACACACACACACACACACACACACACACACTTCAAGGTGTGTTCAGAGGTGACAGACTGCTTTAATGCCAGGCCAAGACTTGAAACAAAACGGGTGTTCACTTGACCTCCACTTCACCTGCACCTCCCTGACACACACACACACACAGACCATGATGTTTTTCTAGTCTGCTCAATCAGATGTTTTACGTCAGCTGAGAGAAAGTAGACATCTGCATTCACAATATAAAACTTTTATTTACATATCTCATTTATATATTTATATATCTTATTTAATATCTTATTTATATATCTTATTTAATATCTTATTTATATATCTTATTCATATATTTATATCTTATTTATATATTTATATATCTTATTTATGTCTTATTTATATATTTATATCTTATTTATATATCTTATTTATGTCTTATTTATATATTTATATCTTATTTATATATTTAATATCTTATTCATATATCTTATTTATGTATTTATATCTTATTTATATATCTTATTTATATATTTATGTCTTATTTATATATTAATATATCTTATTTATGTCTTATTTATATATTTATATCTTATATTTATTATTTATATATCTTATTTATATATTTAATATGTTATTCATATGTCTTATTTATGTATTTATATCTTATTTATATATTTATATCTTATTTATGTATTTATATCTTATTTATATATCTTATTTATATATTTATGTCTTATTTATATATTAATATATCTTATTTATGTCTTATTTATATATTTATATCTTATATTTATTATTTATATATCTTATTTATATATTTAATATGTTATTCATATGTCTTATTTATGTATTTATATCTTATTTATATCTTATTTATATATTTATATCTTATTTATATATTTATATCTTATTTATATGTCTTATTTATATATTTATATATCTTATTTATATAGCTCATTTTTATGTCTTATTTATATATTCATATATCTTATTTACATATTTATATATCTTATTTATATATGGCTCCTTGAATACGAGAGATGCCAACAACGATGACGACTTATGTATTTATATATCTTATTTATATATTTATATATCTTATTTATAGATCTTATTTATCGTATTTATATATTTATATCTGATTTATATATTTTGTTTATCTTATTTATATATTTATATATCTTATTTATATATCTCATTTATATCTTTTATTTATATACGTATATATCTTATTTGTATATTTACGCATCTTATTTATATATCTTATTTGTATATTTATATATCTCAGCTGTATATTTACATATCTTATTTATATCTTATTTATATATCTTATTTGGATATTTGTATAGCTTATTTATATATTTATATATCTTATTTATAAGGCTCATTTATATCTTTTATATATATTACTTATATATTTAAATATCTTATTTGTATATTTACATCTTATTTGTGGATCTTATTTATATATTTATCTATTTTATTTATATATCTTATTTATATATTTACACATCTTATTTATATATTTATATACCTTATTTATGTATTTTATTTGTATATTTACATATCTTATTTATATATTTATATATATTATTTGTATATTTACATCTTATTTATGGATCTTATTTATATATTTATATCTTATTTATATATCTTATTTATATATTTACATATGTTATTTATATATTATTTATAGGTCTTATTTATTTATCTTATTTATATAGCTCATTTATATCTATTATATAGTATATCTATTATTTATATATCTTATTTGTATATTTACATCTTATGTATCTTATATATATATATTTATTTTTCTTAATTATATATATTTATATATCTGATTTTTTATTTATGTATCTTATATATTTATTTACCTTATTTGTATCTTATTTATATATCTATATATCTTGTTTATATATTTATTTATCTTATTTATATATCTTATTTATATATTTATGTATCTTATTTATATATCTTATTTATATATTTATGTATATTATTTATTTATCTTATTTATATATTTATTTATCTTATTTATATGTCTTCTTGAACACAGCTGGAGAAAGTTGTGCGTGTGTCTCTGTGTGTGTGTGTCTGTATGTCTGTGTGTGTGTTTGTGTGTGTCTGTGTGTGTGTGTGTGTCTGTATGTGTGGTTGTGTCTTTGTGTGTGTGTCTGTATGTGTCTGTGAGTGCTCGTGTGTGTGTGTGTGTGTGTGTGGGTCTGTGTGTATGTGTCAGTCAGGTATCACTTCACAACCCTTGACCGACATTTACTTTATATTTTATGGTCTTGGCTCTCGGCTATCGTTGTGATATAATGGGGGTGAGGCTAAAGGTGTGTGTGTGTGTGCGTGTGTGTGTGTGTGTGTGTATGACTCATGTTATATCTTTCATAACTAGTTCTTTGCCTGCTTGAAGGAAGTGTGTTGGGTGTATCAGTGTGATGACAGATGGAGGAGGAGGAACACTGCAGGTCAGGCTACATCTGCAGACAAACCAACCAAACCCGTCAGCCTGACACCACGTTGGGATGTTGTGGATTTTTACTTTATCATTATATTTTATTACATATCTATATACGTATTATTATATATCTATATATTACATTGTGGGAGTGCAGGAATGAGGAGACGGAGAGATCGAGTCGAGTCAGTTCCGTTTACTCGCCACACAAAACGACACCGATACAGCACAATCTCTCCTGGCAACCAGCTAACCAACCGCTAGGGGGCTGCAAACATGGCTCCACCCCGGAAACACTCTAAGCAGTGCCTATACGCCCATTTCACGCCGCGGCCATCTTGGATTTTTAAAAAACCAAGTGGTGGGAACTTAGCCACGCCCTCTTCTTACTCAATCGGAAATCAACGCAGCCGGGGCCAGCAGCAGCAAACATGGTTTGGACTTCCAACCTCGAGCACCTACCGTCATTTACCAGAATATGAAAACTAAGCTGGATCTTTTCTTCTTCCAGTACTTTCTGCCTCTCCTGTGCCAGTGAGGAGAGACACACACACAGGGCTGTATTCAAAGAAGCTGTTTAATCACAAAATAAGAAATAAGATACATTTCATTTTTATACGGTACATTCAATATTTATACGTTAGATTGTCCCATCTACAATATTTTCATTCTTTGTCCTTCAACTTTAACAAAACTGTTGGTTCATTTTAAACTAAAATATGTTGGGTCAACTGTCATTCTGTTGTAGCAATAAACTGGAACTGGCTACCAACTCAAATCATCAGTTGTTTACTAAACTAAGATAGTGATTGCTCATCTCAAGGTGTGGGCTAAAAAATGGGACTGTACTGAAATGAAGTTAAATATGTTTCAATCTATCTAAGGTTTGTGTGCACTATTTTCTTGTCAGCTGAATTTAACAAAGGTTTAAAAGAGTGGTCCCTGAAAATGTGTTAGGAGAGCACACACAGTCCCCAGTTGGTTGACTGTTCCACTTAGTGAAAGGGGTATGACTCCATCCAAAATGTGGTACTCCTTTATGCGTCTTATTGACCGCTGGACGTGTATTCTCAAGCCAGCAATACTCTATGTGTCTGTGAGCTCATCACAGCTAAACTGTCCACTTGGGCCTAAAAATGCAGGGATGACAAGTTTTACATCTATTTCATCGAGCAGGTCTTTGATAAGGAAGCCCTTATCGGCCATGACCTCATCACCTGACTCTAAGAGGTCCAGAACACCTGACCTCTTACTTATCTCCTTATCAGAAATGCATCCTGTGTATAGATTACTTACCAGGCTAACTGACCCTGAGGGAGTGATCCCAATTAGGGATTTCAGTGTAGTGTTACTTTTATAATGGGAGTATGTCATGGTGTTCAAAACCTTCCAACTAGCTGTCTCGATGCGGATCTCTGTGCAGTCTAGTATCACTCTTGTGTTTGGGTAGAATACCCTGAATACTGGTGGCATTAGCTCGTCTACTGCTGCTCTGCTAGGCCATATTGGGAGGGTCCCTAACATAAAGAGCAAATAGTTGGCCCACGTCGTACAGTTCCTGCTGACTGTGGCCGGCGACACATTGAATCGTACAGATAAATCCAGAGCAAAAAAGCCCTGCCTCACACGGCACAAGAACAGGAAAAACTGATCAATCAGCGATAAATGCTCTGCATGGAAGCCAGACACAGAAATGTGTTCTAGGTTGTGGCTGTTGCTTTGCATTTGAGTCCATCGCACCATGGACTCTGCAGTAGGCTGTAAAGCTAAGAGGAGTGCTTTGAGGGTGTGGTAATCCTTAAAACCAGTGTAAAACCTGATCAGATTGGGCGCACACTGGAAGCGTTCTAGACCAAAACGCTCACTTTTCAGCTTTTTATTTTCGTCCTCCAGGAAAGCGATGCGTTTCTTTACTGCGTCAAGCTGGTCTTCCACAGAAAGGGGCTTCACGTCGTAGTCATGATCAGGTAGAGTCGCCCAAACCTCACTGGACACATGAGGATATGTCATACATGTGGGAAGCAATATACATCCACACATTTTCCTGTTATCAAGATGATGTGTCAGAACAGAGCTATCCACTATTGAAAGGTTAGTGAATATATATATATATATGTATATATATACATATATACAGATTTATCTCTTTCCCTTCTTTGATAGGAGTTGCAGGATGGTACACAGTGTTTTCAATGAAGTAAGAAGGGGGCGTGGCTAAGTTCCCACCACTTGGTTTTTTTTAAATCCAAGATTGCCGCAGCGTGAATTTAGCCACGCCCCCTTCTTACTTCATTGAAAACACTGTGTACCATCCTGCAACTCCTATCAAAGAAGGGAAAGAGATAAGTCTATATATATATATATATATATACATACATACACACACACACACACACACATATATATATACATATATATATATTCACTAATCTTTCAATAGTGGATAGCTCTGTTCTGACACATCATCTTGATAACAGGAAAATGTGTGGATGTATATTGCTTCCCACATGTATGACATATCCTCATGTGTCCAGTGAGGTTTGGGCGACTCTACCTGATCATGACTACGATGTGAAGCCCCTTTCTGTGGAAGACCAGCTTGACGCAGTAAAGAAACGCATCGCTTTCCTGGAGGACGAAAATAAAAAGCTGAAAAGTGAGCGTTTTGGTCTAGAACGCTTCCAGTGTGCGCCCAATCTGATCAGGTTTTACACTGGTTTTAAGGATTACCACACCCTCAAAGCACTCTTCCTAGCTTTACAGCCTACTGCAGAGTCCATGGTGCGATGGACTCAAATGCAAAGGAACAGCCATAACCTAGAACACATTTCTGTGTCTGGCTTCCATGCAGAGCATTTATGGCTGATTGATCAGTTTTTCCTGTTCTTGTGCCGTGTGAGGCAGGGCTTTGTTGCTCTGGATTTATCTGTACGATTCAATGTGTTGCCGGCCACAGTCAGCAGGAACTGTACGACGTGGGCCAACTATTTGCTCTTTATGTTAGGGACCCTCCCAATATGGCCTAGTAGAGCAGCAGTAGACGAGCTAATGCCACCAGTATTCAGGGAATTCTACCCAAACACAAAAGTGATACTAGACTGCACAGAGATCCGCATCGAGACAGCTAGTTGGAAGGTTTTGAACACCATGACATACTCCCATTATAAAAGTAACACTACACTGAAATCCCTAATTGGGACCACTCCCTCAGGGTCAGTTAGCCTGGTAAGTAATCTATACACAGGAGGTATTTCTGATAAGGAGATAAGTAAGAGGTCAGGTGTTCTGGACCTCTTAGAGTCAGGTGATGAGGTCATGGCCGATAAGGGCTTCCTTATCAAAGACCTGCTCGATGAAATAGATGTAAAACTTGTCATCCCTGCATTTTTAGGCCCAAGTGGACAGTTTAGCTGTGATGAGCTCACAGACACACAGAGTATTGCTGGCTTGAGAATACACGTCGAACGGTCAATAAGACGCATAAAGGAGTACCACATTTTGGATGGAGTCATACCCCTTCCACTAAGTGGAACAGTCAACCAACTGGGGACTGTGTGTGCTCTCCTAACACATTTTCAGGGACCACTGTTTTAAACCTTCGTTAAATCCAGCTGACAAGAAAATAGTGCACACAAACCTTAGATAGATTGAAACATATTTAACTTCATTTCAGTACAGTCCCATTTTTTAGCCCACACCTTGAGATGAGCAACCACTATCTTAGTTTAGTAAACAATTGATGATTTGAGTTGGTAGCCAGTTCCAGTTTATTGCTACAACAGAATGACAGTTGACTCAACATATTTTAGTTTAAAATGAACCAACAGTTTTGTTAAAGTTGAAGGACAAAGAATGAAAATATTGTAGATGGGACAATCTAACGTATAAATATTGAATGTACAGTATAAAAATGAAATGTATCTTATTTCTTATTTTATTGTGGTTAAACAGCTTCTTTGAATACAGCCCTGTGTGTGTGTCTCTCCTCACTGGCACAGGAGAGGCAGAAAGTACTGGAAGAAGAAAAGATCCAGCTTAGTTTTCATATTCTGGTAAATGACGGTAGGTGCTCGAGGTTGGTAGTCCAAACCATGTTTGCTGCTGCTGGCCCCGGCTGCGTTGATTTCCGATTGAGTAAGAAGGGGGCGTGGTTAAATTCCCACCACTTGGTTTTTTTTTTAATCCAGGATGGCCGCGGCGTGAAATGGGCGTATGTCAGCATTCTGAATGTCTGCCTTAAAGGAGCAGCAGCCCCTGCTGAATCTAACCTCAAATGTGTATCACCACACTGCCTCCCCCCCAGAATTCACCATCACGAAAAAATGCAAAACTGTAATGTAACACAACAGTACTCAGTGAAACACAAACAGCCAACAGGCGAACAGTCCTCCGTGAAACGGTCAACGTCTCGGGGGGGGGGGGGGCGGAACAGGCGGCCAAAATGGCTGCACTGAATGGGTATGGGGGCGGGGGCAGGGGACAGAGCCGGAGCCCGGGCAGGGGCCGAGGCTGGACCAGGGGCCTGAGAAGGGGGGCGTTCACGCCGCAAGGGCAGGGCCAGTTCAACCGGCCCACCCAGATCCAAATGGGCAGGCTCGAGACGGTCCACCGAAACCTGGTCCGGCTTGCCCCCCCCATGTCCACCACAAAGTTCTTCGGCCCCGCTTCCAGGACGTGGAAGGGCCCGTCGTAGGGGGGCTGCAGGGGGGTACGGTAGCTGTCGTGGCGGATGAAGACATACCTGGCCGACAGCAGATTCTTGGGGACGTAGGACTGAGGGAGGCAGTGGTGAGATGTAGGGATCGGAGCGAAAGCGTTGGCACTGTCCCGGGCCACAGCCCGATGAGAATCTGCTGACCAGGAGGCCACAGCGTCTGGGAGAAACTCACCCGGGACACGCAGTGGCTGGCCGTAAACCAGCTCAGCAGACGAGGACTGGAGGTCTTCCTTGGGGGCAAAGCGAAGGCTGAGCATGACCGACGGGAGGCCATCGACCCAGTTGCTGTCCGTGAGGCTGGCACGAAGAGCGGCCTTCATAGACCGATGAAACCGCTCACAAAGTCCGTTGACCTGTGGGTGGTACGCTGTGGTGCGGTGGAGCTTCACCCCCAGCCCCTCCGTGACTGCAGTCCAGAGCCCCGACGTGAACTGCCCCTGTCAGAGGTGAGGTCAGCCAGCGTGCCAAAACGGGCCACCCAGGACCCGATGAACAACCGGGCCACCTCAGTAGACATGGTCAATGACAGGGGAACAGCTTCCGGCCACCTGGTGGTCCTGTCCACCATGGTGAGAAATGAGTGAACCCGTGGGCGGGGGCCCCACTAGGTCCACATTCACATGGTCAAAACGATTCTCGGGCACCAGGAATGGCACCAAGGGGGCTTTGGTATGATGGTGTACTTTGGAACGCTGGCACGCCACGCAGGAGTCAGCCCAGGCCTTGACCTCCTTCCTGAGGCTGGGCCAGATGAACTTGGCCCCCACCAGCTTAGTGGACACCTTCACACCCGGGTGGGAAAGGCCATGGATAACGTCAAAAACACAGCGCCGCCAGCCAGTGGGCACCATGGGGTGGGGCTGGCCCGTGGAAACGTTGCAGACGAGTGTGGCGTTGGCGCTGTCAAACACCACATCCTTCAACCGCAGCCCCGTGGCGGCCGTCTGATAGGACTGGATGTCTGCGTCAGCGGCTTGGTCTGCAGCCATGGCAGCGTAATCGAGTCCCAAGTGAACGGACCCTGCCACCGCCCGGGAGAGGCAGTCAGGAACCAAGTTGTCCTTGCCAGTCACGTGCCGGATGTCCATGGTAAACTCCGAGGTGGCAGAGAGCTGACGCTGTTGGCGCCCGGACCACGGCTCGGAGGTCTTGGCCATGGCAAATGTCAGCGGCTTGTGGTCGACCAAGGCAGTGAAACGGCAGCTTTCCAACAGGAACCTGAAGTGTCGGGAGGCGAGGAAGAGACCCAGGAGCTCCCGGTCGAAGGTGCTGTACTTCCGCTCGTTGTCCTTAAGCTGTTTGGTAAAGAAGGCAAGGGGCTGCCAGGCGCCGCCCACCCACTGCTCGCACACCGCCCCGACCGCATAGTCAGAGGCGTCGGTCGCGAGGGCAATCGGGGCAGTTGGGGATGGGTGCGCCAGCAAAGTGGCATTGGCCAGCGCAGCCTTGACGTCGTCGAAAGCTTCGTCCATCCCTGGGGACCAGTCTACCTCGCCCTTGGCTTCCTTGCCCCGCAGGGCCTCGTACAAGGGCCGCATGCGGTGAGCTGCGTGGGGAATAAACCTGTTATAAAAGTTCACCATGCCCAAGAACTCCTGCAGGGACTTCACAGTGCGGGGGCGTGGAAAACTGGCGAACAGCTCCTTGCGGGGAGATGCGGTGGCTGAGGAAGTCGATGCCGCAAAGATCATATCGGTGGTCCCTCTGTGGGATCGAAAACAGCTTTGGGATTCAGAGAGAACTTCTTCAGCCAGGGTGGTTAGACGATTCAGAAGGATCCGCGACAGGATTTTCCCAGCTGTTTAGAGGAGGGAAATTCCTCTGTAATTGCCGCACACTCCTTGGTCCCCCTTTTTTGAAAGTGGTAATGATGTTTGCGTCTCTGAAATCAGCTTGGGCGGTCCGGTTTTCCCAGATCTGCAGGATGATTTCGTACAGTCGCTTCTGAAGAGTAGTCCTCCATACTTGTACAGTTCTGCAGGGATTCTGTCGGGGCCAGCCGCTTTGTTGTTGCGCATCTGAGCGATCGCTGTTTGAAGCTCCTTGGTGGAAGGAGGTGCAGACATCCACGGTTTTTGCGGCAGAGTAGGTAAGCCATCAAGGCAGTCTGGAGACGCTCGTGATGGTTTGCAGAGGAGCTGGTGGAAGTGCTGTTTCCATCGTTGACTGGTGGTTACGTCGTCCCTCAGAATTATTACGTTGTCCTCTGCTTTCATTGGTGTTGGTACGGTCTTGATGGGCCCACAGATGGCATGGGTAGCAGAGAAAAAGTCGTAGAGTTGGTTCTGGTCTGCGTAGCCCTGGATCTCAAGGGCTTTACTTTGCCACCAAGCATCCTTCATGGAGCAGAGTTGAACTTGAGTGTTTGACTTCAGTTTCTTGTAGTGCTCTTCTTTCATCTTGGAGGTTCTGTCTTTCTCCCAGGAGAGACGAGCTTGATTCTTTGTGTTAATCAGGTTGAAATTTCCTGGTTGTTCTTATCAAACCAATCCTGGTGACGTCTTTTCACAATACCAATTTCGGTTTCCGCTACAGCGAGGGGGGTCGTTTTTAGGTTTATCCAGTTTGATATGGGGTTGTTTTCGATGAGGGCAACATTCTTCTGGACTTCCGTGACCTTATTCCGGAAGCTTCTTCTTCCGCTGAGATCTTCAAGCTTTCGGATGTTGATTTTCTTTAACGGGATGGTCGAAGCAGGGCATCTAGGCTTGGGTTTGAGTCGCAGATGGAGCTTGGAGATGACTAGCCTATGATCAGTCCAACAATCATCAGCATGCGAGAGGGCCTTGGTGACATGGACATTGGATCGGTCCTTGCGTACAATCACAAAGTCATTGAGACGCCAGTGGTGGGATCGCGGATGCTTCCAAGTAGTTTTCTGGCTCATTTTGAGTTGGAAGACAGTATTTGTGATGATGAGGCCATGTTCCGCACAGAGGCCAAGGAGAAGGCTTTCGTTTGAGTTGCATTTACCGACTCCACGCTTCCCAGTGATGTTGCTCCATGTTGTACTGTCTCTGCCAATGCAAGCGTTGGAGTCACCCATAACGATGAGCTTGTCAGCTGCTGGAACGGTGGAAATAGTTCTTGATAGGGTGTTGTAGAATGCTGTTTTTGCCTCATCGTCAACATCAACAGTTGGAGCATAAGCACTGATGGCAGTCAGGAAGTATCCATTTTGAAGTGGTAATCTGATGGAGATAATGGGTTCGTTAATGCAGACAGGTGTTAAATTCAGGTCACGGACAAGTTTGGATCTGATCGCAAAGCCGACTCCATGAATTCGGCGGTCCGTTTCTGGTAATCCTTTCCATATCAACGTGTATCCGAGAACTTTTTCTTCGAGTTGGCCTTCATCTGCAAGTCTTGTCTCTTGGAGAGCCGCAAGATCGATGTTGAAACTAGAGTTGTTGTGCAATAAGGGTAGTTCGTCGTTCTGGTCTATCAGATTCACTCTGATCAAAAATAGTGCTAATGTTCCAGGTTCCAAAAGAGTAGTGTAAAAACTTCTTTATTTCGCCCGCAAGAAATGGATTTCCCACTGGACGCAGTGTTCCAGTCAGGAGACATGGGAAACAGCTGTTTTTAGCCCACATTTCCTCGGGCCTTCCCCTGATTGGGGGGAGCAGCGCTGTCCCTAAAAAGGGCTGCTCCGTCACAAGGTTGCTGCCGAATCCACACAAAGTTTCCCGGGTTCATGTAGAGACGACCATCAGATCCTTGCCGCCAATTGTGTGCCTTTGGAGCTAGGAGCTTCCAGGATGATCAGTCCCTGCTCCCGTCGCTCCTCAGCATCGCCAATGGACTTTGTGTGTGTGTGTGTGTGTGTGTGCGGGGGGGGGGGGTAAAGCACGGTCCTTGAAAAACTCTCAGAGCCGTTCGCTAAAGCCTTGATTAAAGTGGTGATCAGGTCGCGATGCTGGTCCACACTGCTTGGCCTGGGAGGATCTAGTTCCATGACAACACAAAAGTGAAGACGATGGGATCCGCCACAGGTTGCACCCAAGCGATGGTCGGATTGGGAGTCCGGACTGTCCACTTGTTAGGCACTTACGAGCCAGGGATGTGTGGGGATTTTTATAACCGCCAGTCCGCGGTCCCGTTAGGCTTTAGCCAGCTGAGGGCTGCCCAGGTTACGCCAACTCTACTAGTGAAGTCCGGTCAATACCACGAGGAGGGGCCTATCCGGGGTTTGTCACGCATGCAGGAATCGGTAGCCTGAACCTGTCGGCCTACATCACAAGATGCTTCAGCAACCCTATATATCTATATATTATATATCTATATATGTATTATTATACATCTATATATTATTGTTCTCTTTCTGGTGTGTTATTTAATAATGGATGTGACAGAAAGGCTTTTCTGTAGCTCATGGACTGTTCACTCTGTAAGCTTGTGTTCATACACACACGCACGCACACACACACACGCACACACACATGCACACATACACGCACACACACACGTAGTGGCGTCTGTGAGTCTTCCTGAAATATTGATAGCAGCCAACAAGCTGACACACTTTCATTGAATACATCGGAGCTACCACTGACTGCTGGTCGCTCGGCTGGTTCAAGCCAGATGTGGTGGTTTGAACCAGATGTGGTGGTCTGAACCAGATGTGGTGGTTTCAACCAGATGTGGTTGTCTGAACCAGATGTGGTGGTCTGAACCAGATGTGGTGGTTTCAACCAGAGGTGGTGGTTTCAACCAGATGTGGTGGTTTGAGTTCATTTTTTCTCTAAGCAGCCAGCAAAAAGGTCACCAACGTCAGGCGGCATCATCACTTCGAGACTCGTTGACGGTCTCAGAATGCGTCAGTGTGGTGCCGTTGTGTTTGCACAGATGTGGAAGCAGCTAAAGAGACTGGACTGCTGCAGCACGTGGACAGTCTTCTGTGTAAACAGGACGAATGAAACAGTGATGGATGTCTCTCTTTACCTGCTGCATGGTAGCCAATGGGACATCATGGGAATAGTGGTGAAAGAGTTGTCGGTTCAACTTTCTCAACGAGCTTCTCCAAAATGCTAATGACCCTAGAGCTCTTGAGCAAATCAGCTAAAGCCCAGCTGCCGAGGTTTAGGCAAGAGTTGTACTGGGTACACTGTGTACATCTCATCTCATCTCATCTCATCTGATCTTCAGTCGCTTGTATCCGCGATCTCACCCTTTCGGTCACTACCCAAAGCTCATGACCATAGGTGAGGGTTGGAACAAAGATTGACTGGTAAATTGAGAGCTTTGCCTTCCAGCTCAGCTCCTTCTTCACCACAACGGTCCAGTACAACGTCCACATTACTGCTGATGCTGCACCAATCCACCTGTCAATCTCCCGCTCCATCATCAATGTTCATTTTTACATAGTTCTTCTTTGTCTTCTTCTTCTTCTGGCTGCTCCCGTTAGGGGTCGCCACAGCGGATCATCCGTTTCCATCTCTTCCTGTCCTCTGCATCTTCCTCCGTCACACCAGCCACCTGCATGTCCTCCCTCAGCACATCCATAAACCTCCTCTTTGGCCTTCCTCTTCTCCTCTTCCCTGGCAGCTCCATATTCAGCATCCTTCTCCCAGTATACCCAGCATCTCTCCTCCACACATGTCCACACTACCTCAATCTTGCCTCTCTTGCTTTGTCTCCAAACCGTCCAACCTGAGCTGTCCCTCTAATATACTCGTTCCTAATCCTGTCCCTAATCCTCTAATGTGTGTGTGTGTGTGTGTGTGTGTGTGTATATATATATATATATATATATATATATATATATGCTCCTCCGAGAATCGTCACCTTAACGTGGTGGAGGGGTTTGTGTGTCCCGATGATCCTGGGAGCTGTGTTGTCGGGGGCAATAACCCCTGGTAGGGTCTCCAAAGGCAAATTGGTCCCAGGGGAGGGGCCAGACTAAGAGCGATTCCCAAAAACCCCAATGAATTTACACCAGCAGAGTTACAGCACCTCGCTCGGGAGGGAAACTGGGAGGGGAGCTCTCTGGCGAGCGTCTGGTGGACGGGCCTTGACCCATGGGGCCCGGTCGGGCCTAGCCCAAAAAATAAACATGGACCCACCACCCTGTGGACCCACCACATGCGGGAATGAGCATTGGGGTAGGGTGCAATGCAGGCCGGGCGGCAAGCAAAGGCAGGGACTAGGGCGTGCCGACTTCCGGCATCGCAGAATGGTCCTCGGGATGTGGAATGTCACCTCTCTGGCAGGGAAGGAGCCTGAGCTGGTGCGGGAGGTGGAGCGGTACCAACTAGATATAGTTGGGCTCACCTCCACCCATAGCATGGGCTCTGGTATCAAACACCTGGAGAGGGGCTGGACTCATTACTTTTCCGGAGTTGGCCAAGGTGACAGGCGCCAGGCGGGTGTGGGGATACTCACAAGTCTTCGGTTGAGCGCCGCCGTGTTGGAGTTCTTCCCGGGGAATGAGAGGGTTGCCTCTATACGACTGCAAGTCACTGGGGGAAAGGCTCTGTTGTGTGTGCTTATGCACCGAATAGCAGTTCGGAGTATCCGACCTTCTTGGAGTCTCTGGGTGGTGTCCTGGATAGGTCTCTGCCTCGGGACTCTATAGTTCTGCTGGGGGACTTCAACGCTCATGTAGGCAATGATGGAGAAACCTGGAGGGGCGTGATGGGAGGAATGGCCTCCCCGATCTGAACCCGAGTGGTGCCTTGTTATTGGATTCTGTGCGAGTAATGGCTTGGCAATAACAAACACCATGTTCGAACATAAGGTAGTTCATAAGTGTGCTTGGTACCAGATCACCTTAGGCCGAAGATCGATGATAGACTTTGTGGTCGTATCATCAGATCTGCGGCCGTACGTTTTGGACACTCGGGTGAAGAGAGGAGAAGAGCTGTCAACTGATCACCATCTGGTTGTGAGTTGGATCAGATGGCAGGGAAGGCTGCCGGACAGACCTGGCAAACCCAAATGTGTAGTGAGGTTGAACTGGGAATGTCTGGCAGAGGCCCCTGTCCGCGAGGTCTTCAACTCTCACCTCCGGAAGAAGTTCTCGTGTATCCCGAGGGAGGCTGGGGACATGGAGTCTGAGTGGGCCATGTTCGAAGCCTCTATTGTAGATGCAGCAGGCAGGAGCTGTGGTGAAAAGGTCATTGGTGCCTGTCGAGGCAGCAACCCAAGAACCCGCTGGTGGACACCATTGGCGAGGGAAGCCGTCAGGCTGAAGAAGGAGGCCTTTCGGACTTGGTTGGCTCAGGGGTCTCCTGAAGCAGCAGACAGGTACCAGGAGGCCAGAAGAGTTGCCACTTCGGCGGCCACGAAAGCAAAAACTCAGGTGTGGGAGGAGTTCGGCGAGGCTATGGAGGAGGACTTTCGGTTGGCCTCAAGGAAGTTCTAGCAAACCATCTGGCGACTCAGGAAGGGGAAGCAGGGCTTGACTCAGACTGTGTTCAGCCAGGGGCACTCTCTGGGGGGTACTGCGGGAGTATGGGGTACCGGGGCAGTTGCTACAAGCCAACCGGTCCTTGTATAACCAAAGTGAGAGCTGTGTCCGCATTCTTGGCACAAAGTCAAACACATTTTCGGTGGGTGTCGGACTCCGCCAAGGTTGTCCCTTGTCTCCGATTCTGTTTGTGATATTCATGGACAGGATCTCAAGCTACAGCCAAAGTGAGGAGTGTATCCGTTTCGGGAACCTCAGAATTGCATCTCTGCTCTTCGCAGATGACGTGGTTTTGTTGGCTTCATCAGGACGCGACCTCCAGCGTGCACTGGGGCGGTTTGCAGCTCAGTGTGAAATGGCCGGGATGAGAGTCAGCACCTCCAAGTCTGAGGCCATGGTTCTCTACCGGAAAATGGTGGATTGCTCCCTCCGAGTTGGGGATGAGTTGCTGCCCTAAGTGAAGGAGTTCAAGTGTCTCGGGGTCTTGTTCACGAGTGAGGGTAGCATTGAGCGGGAGATTGACAGGTGGATCGGTGCAGCATCAGCAGTAATGTGGACGTTTTACCAGACCGTTGTGGTGAAGAGGGAGCTGAGCTGGAAGGCAAAGCTCTCAATTTACCAGTCAGTCTTCGTTCCAACCCTCACCTATGGTCATGAGCTTTGGGTAGTGACCGAAAGAGTGAGATCGCGGATACAAGCGGCTGAAATGAGTTTCCTCCGTAGGGTGTCTGGACTCAGCCTTAGAGATAGGGTGAGGAGCTCGGACATCCGGAGGGAGCTTGGAGTAGAGCCGCTGCTCCTTCACATCAAGAGGAGCCAGTTGAGGAGGTTCAGGCATCAGATTAGGATGCCTCCTGGGCGCCTTCCTTTGGAGGTTTACCGGGCACGGCCAAGTGGGAGGAGACCCCGGGGTAGACCCAGAACTCGCTGGAGGGACTACATGTCCAATCTGGCCTGGGAACGCCTTGGGATCCCCCAGGAGGAGCAGGAGGGTGTTGCTGGGGAGAGGGACGTCTGGAGTACCCTACTTAGCTTGCTGCCACCGCGACCCGACCCCGGAGAAGCAGGTGAAGATGAGATGGGATTTATATATATATATATATATATATATATATATATATATGTGTGTGTGTGTGTGTGTGTGTGTGTGTGTGTGTATATACATATCAACAAGGATACAGGAAAAAAGATTTTAATGCATAGCAGTACAGGCTTGTTTCAAGACCACGAAACAGGCCTGTACTGCTATGCAGTAAAATCTTTTTTCCTCTATCCTTGTTGATATTCCGCTCCTCATTAGTCGAGCACTCAACACCTTTGACGGTTTCGGAAAAAAAACGCTATATATAAATATAATATATATATGTATATATGTGTGTGTGTGTGTGTGTGTGTGTGTGTGTGTGTGTGTGTGTGTGTGTGTGTGTGTGTGTGTGCGTAACCCCAAAACTGGGGGAGTGGCTCCAGCAGATTCCAGGAACAACATCTGAGGTCTCTGCCCAGAAGAGTGCAGGCTTAGGAACAGCTAGGACACTGCACAGAACCCTCAAACTCCCAGACCTCGGGAACATCCGGGTAGCTTAGTCTATTCTCAGTCTATTCTGTTGCCTACCAACACGGGGATCACCAGTTCGAATCCCCGTATTACCTCCGGCTTGGTCGGGCATCCATATAGACACCATTGGCCATGTCTGCAGGTGGGAAGCCGGATGTGAGTATCTGTCTTAGTTGCTGCACCAGTGTACCAGACGGTGATGGAGGAGGTTAGGATGGACTCTGATGGAGGTGTAGAAATTCACCATGATTGTCTGTGGCAGTGGGCGGCACAGTGGCGCAGTGGTTAGCGTGGTCACCTCACAGCAAGAAGGTCGTGGGTTCGAACCCCGGGGTAGTCCAACCTTGGAGGTCATCCCGGGTCGTCCTCTGTGGAGTTTGCATGTTCTCCCCGTGCCTGTGTGGGTTTCCTCCCACAGTCCAAACACATTTGGGTCAGGTGAATCGGCCATACTAAATTGTCCCTAGGTGTGAATGTGCCGGCCCTGTGTCGGACTGGCGGCCTGTCCAGGGTGTCTCCCCACCTGCCGTCCAATGACTGCTGGGATAGGCTCCAGCATCCCACCACCCCAGTTGGGATAAGTGGCTTGGATAATGGATGGATGGATGTCTGTGGCAGGTTGAATTTCTTCAGCTGCCACAGAAAGTACATCCTCTGCTGTGCTTTATTGATGCGGGAGCAGATTTTTACCTCCCACTTGATGTCCTGAGTGATGGTGGTTGGAATTTACTTAAATGGGGGGGGGGTTCTCCTGCCCGCAATGTTAAAAAGTCAACTTTCTGTCAGCTTTGTTTCTATCTGGGATCACTTATTTTGTGTTTCAACACAGGGTATAACACAATGCAAGTATTGCAATGGATACATATGTATGTTTCTGTTGTCAGGTGACTGCACAACCATAAAAAAATCATTTGATCAAAGGTCACAAAATGCTAACAGCCCTGAAGTTGCCGTTAGCCTTGGTGACCTAGTTAGCATTCTGTTAGCCAGCTAGCATTTTTCTCAGTACATTTCCATGCTTGTGATGTGCACGTCCTTGAAGATCGCGTGTTGTTGTTTGGTTTTGTTACGGTACGAAAAGCCACTTTGGGGGGGGGGGGCAGACATGAAGAGGCTGGTGGTAATTGTGAACTTTTTTCTGTCAGTATTTGAAGAAGAGTGAGATGACATTAGAATTCAGTCCAAACAAGAACGGGCTCAGAGCCGATCCTTGATGTAATCCCACCTCCACCTTGAACCCATCTGTCATTCCAACCACACACCTCACCACTGCTACACCTCCCTCATACATATCCTGCACCACTCCTACATACTTCTCTGCAACTCCAGACTTCCTCATACAATACCACACCTCCTCTCTCGGCACCCTGTCGTATGCTTTCTCTAAACCCACAGACACAGTGTAACTCCTTCTGGCCTTCTCTATACTTCTCTATCAACAGTCTCAAAACAAACATCGCACCTGTCCCCATCTCTCCTAAACATCTCCATGCCTCCACAGGTATGTCACCAGGACCAACTTCCTTTCCACTCTTCATCCTCTTCATAGCTGCCCTCACTTCCTCCTTGCTAATCCACTGAACTTCCTGATTCACTATCCCCACATCATCCAACCTTCTCTTTCTCTTATTTTCTTCATTCATCAGCCCCTCAAAGTACTCCTTCCACCTTCTCAATGCCCTCTCTTCACTTTTCATCTATAGCCTTGATCAGCCTAGCCTGCTGCACATCCTTCCCAGCTTGGATCCTCTGTCCAAGTCCTTTTCTCCTTCCTTAGTGTCTAACCTCTCATACAACTCACGATACGCCTTTTCCTTTGCCTTTGCCACCTCTCTCTTCGCTTTATGCTGCGTCTCCTTGTACTCCTGTCTACTTTCTTCATCTCTCTGACTATCCCACTTCTTTGCCAACCTCTTCCTCTGTATACTTCTACGTGTACTTCCTCATTCCACCACCAAGTCTCCTTCTCTTCGTTCCTCTGTCCAGATGACACACCAAGTACCTTCCTAGCTGTCTCCCTCAGTATTGCTGCAGTGGTTTTCCAGCCATCCGGCAACTCCTCACTACCACCCAGTGCCTGTCTTACCTCCTCCCTGAACTCCACACAACAGTCTTCATTCTTCAACTTCCACCATTTAATCTTTGGCTCTGCCTTCTCTCTCTTCCTCTTCTTGATCTCCAAAGTCATCCTACAGACCACCATCTGATGCTGTCTAGCTACATTCTCCCCTGTCACCACCCTGCAGTCTCCAATCCCTTTCAGATCGCACCTTCTACATAAGGTATAGTCCACCTGTGTGCATCTTCCTCTACTCTTAGTCACCCAAATTGAATTGCAAATATGTGAACATACAACAGATTCTGATTCTGAAGGAACTGAAGACCCATCACACATCTCCTGCCCAAAGCAGCTGAAGAGCTCGGCAATGAGAAGATCAACAGGCTGCCTGTCCAAAATCTAGCAGCCAGTAAACCAAGACTCATCACCTAATATTTTATTTTGATGATGTATATAAGACAGGCCCTCTGATGGCCTGGTGGCCTGTCCAGGGTGCCTCCCTGCCTGCCGCCCACTGACTGCTGGGATAGGCTCCGGGATCGACCCTGAGAGCAGGATAAGCGGTTCAGATAATGGATAGATGGATGGCTGTATAAGACAGTAGACAATTATCATGTCTTGAAATCCTGCAGACTTTAGTAGTATGTGATGTGAATGGCTGGTGTCTGGTAAGACTTTGCCAGGAAAAATGATAGTGTGCATAGTGTTTTCCATCTTCATCATAGCAGCCAATGAGGAAGAAGAAGGCAGGTAATGTTGAGTTTGAAGAAGAAGTGAAGTTGTCTAACAAGCAGATATGACAGAACAAGCTGGTAGAAGACCTTTACCAACAGAGAGAAAGAGAAAGGAAAGAAAGCCACTTTATTTTGTCATTCTACAGGTTACAACGAATGTGTTCTCTGCACGTAGCCCATCCTATTGTACAGGAGCAGTGGGCAGCTCCAGCGCCTGGGAACCAATTCCAGTTCTTCTTTCCATTGCCTTGCTCGGCGGCACAGACAGGAGTATTAACACTAACATGCATGTCTTTTTGATGGTGGGAGGAAACTGGAGCACCAGGAGGAAACCCACACAGACACGGGGAGAACATGCAACATGCAAACTACACACAGAAAGGAGCTGGGACGACCTGGGTTTCGAACCCAGGACCTTCTTGCTGTGAGGCATCAGTGCTCACCACTGGGCCACTATGCCACCTTTTCCCGTTTCCCATCCAAGTACTAACCGGGCCCGACCCTGCTTAGCTTCGGAGCTCAGGAATTATCAGGGGGGTATGGCTGTAAGCCAAGTACAACATCAATAAGTAAAACTCGGGTTCAACCAGGTTTTTCTGTTTGTTTCTGACACAGCAGCCCTGCTGACTCTCATTCGTTTGGAATGGAGCTCAAACAACCCTCACCTTACCAATACCTACATAGGAGACACATCGGTACAGTAAGACCAGGAGGATGGGGACTGCAGCAGCTTTAATTTGGTGCAGGACTCTTCTTAACCTCGATCCTGTTTCATGATTGAAGGAGGCTGAAGCACAGTTTGGCGGTATGAATGACAGAATGTATGAGGTGACGTCTCACTGTCTCTGCCAAAGCATCATGTTGAGCTCAGCAGAGCAGATCCTAGAGGCTGGAGGTTCTATATGCGGAGGGATGGTTTGTTCACTGGCAGAGAGCAAGTTACACAAATAACATGCACACATACAAAGGGAAGGGATGCTTTGAGCCTGATGCAGAGCCTGGCTTCTATGTGTGTGGCGCCCATTTATGACTGAGTGTACTTGCGCATGTGTAAGTGTGTGTCTGTATCGTGTCTAAATTGTTTGTGTGCGTGCACTTGTGTGCACGGTGTGTGTTGTAAGTCACTGGTAGTGATAAAGAGCCATTGTTTGCAGCTGTCGCATGCCCCACTTCTCCCGCTGCAGCTGTGAGGAAATGAAACGCTCCGCTTTTCAGCCTCATGTCCGTCACAACCTGCTGATGCTCCATTGTGTCATGGCTTCATGGGAAGATGTGGCTGTGAGACGGGTCGCCCTGTTGCGTGTAGGAGCCACCCAGCAGTCGCACCCCGCTCAGTCCACACAAGCACAATAACTTAATTTACTGGGCTGAGGTCAACGTCCAAGCACTCAAAACCAACGACACCCCTGATGTTTCATACAGCTTTAAGTTTACTGCTGTGTTGAGACATTTTGGTCAGGTTTTTTTTTCTTGTTGAAGCTGGAGAGGCACCAGGTCACCAGGTGCAGCAAACTGCATGCTGTTTATACAATTATCACACGAACATGGCAAAATACAACTTTTATACAGTATGGAGACGGTGTTTCTCCTCATCCATACTTGTCATATCCCTCCCCAACATGCTGAACTGCCCCTCTCTACCCCTCCTATCCCTCCCCAACATGCTGAACTGCCCCTCTCTACCCCTCCTATCCCTCCCCAACATGCTGAACTGCCCATCTCTACCCCTCCTATCCCTCCCCAACATGCTGAACTGCCCCTCTCTACCCCTCCTATCCCTCCCCAACATGCTGAACTGCCCCTCTCTACCCCTCCTATCCCTCCCCAACATGCTGAACTGCCCATCTCTACCCCTCCTATCCCTCCCCAACATGCTGAACTGCCCCTCTCTACCCCTCCTATCCCTCCCCAACATGCTGAACTGCCCCTCTCTACCCCTCCTATCCCTCCCCAACATGCTGAACTGCCCCTCTCTACCCCTCCTATCCCTCCCCAACATGCTGAACTGCCCATCTCTACCCCTCCTATCCCTCCCCAACATGCTGAACTGCCCCTCTCTACCCCTCCTATCCCTCCCCAACATGCTGAACTGCCCCTCTCTAGCCCTTCCTTCATTAAGTGGTCAAACATACCGCCTTCGCGAGGTTTTTCTTTCCAACATGGCCTGGCAACAGAGCAGCTCTTCTTCCTCATCTGTGGACTGCGCCATGTTGTTTACAGTCTGTAACTTCTGGCGGAAAAGGAAGCGACACACAAAGATTGTGGGAAATGTAGGCCTTGGGTATGCGTTGGTACGACTAGACTATGAAAGGTGTGCTCCATTGTGGGTTCCATTGCTGCTCGGGTACAATATCGACTCGGGGTCCTTTGACTACATATGACGTCACGGATTATGTTGCTAGCTAGCTTTATAGTTATTTAGCTGTTTTTATAATCCACGTTGACATAGAGTTGGTTAGTAAAGGTGTGAGGGCTGAAGGCCCGAGCTGCGTCCAACGTCAATCTACTGTTTCCCGCTGTTCCTAAACTGAACTAGCCCCTACCCAAGCCCCTACCCAAGCCCCTCCACAAGCCCCTACCCAAGCCCCTACCCAAGCCCCTACCCAAGCCCCTCCACAAGCCCCTACCCAAGCCCCTACACAAGCCCCTACACAAGCCCCTACACAAGCCCCTACACAAGCCCCTACCCAAGCCCCTACCCAATCATAATGCGTGAAGTAGTGATGTCATCTGTAGTTGCAGGACCCTGAGCACATCCGGTAGAGCGAGTAGATCCAGTACCGGCACCGTCCGCAGTAGACCGTGTCCATGTAGACCATGTTAGCGCCCTTAGTTTGCTGAACGACACAAGGCTGTTTGAACACCTGACACTCGCTTTACTTTTTCTGTCTTTTCACTTTGGTTTTTAAAGATTTCTTTTTGTGCCATTTCCCCCCTTTTGGGAAAGGGATAGTAGAGCGAGACAGGAGAGAGAGGGGATGACATGCAGCAAAGGGCCCCGGCTGGAGTCGAACCCAGGCCGCTGATGTAAGGATTCAGCCTTGTGTGGTACGCGCTCCACCAGCTCCACAAGTTACCGGGGCGCCCCCTGTCTTTTCACTTTGTAATGATTTTCCCTCTTCGTGGTTTTCAAACATTCAACGTGGCTGAGCGTCGGTCTTTCCAAACCAGCCAGACTGACAGTCCGCCATCTTGTTCTGTGTTTTCTCACAGAGGGACGAAAGGTCCTCAAGCTCAGTTCCCAAACCAGCACACACCACAGCATCAGGACCAGGACAAAGGAGCTCCTTTCACCAAACATGGCCGGCCTCAAACACTCCCTGTCATTTAATTTCAAGTGTTTTTTCCTCTTTTAAATCACTGTGTAGGTTAGCATACATGTAGGGAGTATGGGATGGTGTGATGCATAATTTATTAACCGCGAGAGACATGAGACAACTTTCCAAAAAGACTAGAAAGAGTCTCAGAATGTCAAGAAAGCAGAATCCCGCATTCTCTGATTCCTGAATGGAAAAGGCAGTAAAGGATTTGAAGCTGTGTGTGTGTGTGTGTGTGTGTGTGTGTGTGTGTGTGTGTGTGTGTGTGTGTGTGTGTGTGTGTGTGTGTGTGTGTGTGTGTGTGTGTGTGTGTGTAAGCTGTGTCCTAAATGTCATAATATACACTAACACTAGACAGAAGACCAGGAAGGCACCGGGCTCGGATGGCGCGTCACCCTCCTGTCTTAAAGTCTGTGCTGAGCAGCTGGCCTCCATCTTCCCACTGATCTTCAGCAGATCACTGGAGCTGTGTGAAGTCCACGCCTACTTCATGAGCTCCACTATCATCCCGGTTCCCAAGAAACCCCGTATCACAAGACTAAATGACTACAGGCTCATTGTGCTAACGTCTGTGGTCCTGAAATCCTTCAAGAGACTGGTGTTGGCCCACCTGAAGGAAATCACAGGCCCCCTGCTTGACCCCCTGCAGTTTCCCTATGGAGCAAACAGGTCAGTGGAGGATGCAGTCAACCTGGGATTGCACTACACCTTCCAACACCTTGACTCCCCAAGGACATACGCAAGGGTCCTGTTTGTGGACTTAAGCTCAGTGTTCAACACCACCATCCCAGATATCCTCCACTCCAAACTCACCCAGCTCACTGTACCAGCCCCCATCCAGCACCTGGACAATCAGCACTGGCATCCCCCAGGGATGTGTGCTCTCCCCTCTACTCTTCTCCCTCTTCACAAATGACTGCACCTCAGGTGGTGTGTCTGTTAAACTCCTGAAGTTTATGGACGACACAACCATCATCGGCCTTATCCGGGATGGTGACGAGTCTGCATATAGACGGGAGGTTGATCAGCTGGCCCTCTGGTGTGGCCATAATCAGGAATTCGGAAAATCAGGAACATTTATTTGTCATTTCATGCCATGCACCTGCACACATGAAATGAAACAAACTATCATTTCCCCCAGCCCACAGCAGTGCAACACAAAGACAAAACACATATCCAAACTACAAGAACACACATATCCAACATATCAACAACAACAAGAATTCACTGGCCGAGACAGCAAACACCAGGATGACTGTTGGAACTGCCGGTCTGCATGGGCTAGCAGTTAGCTTAGCCTGCCCCACTTCCGTGGCCTATCAGACTGCCTTTGATGTTTCCCCCTCGGTCGCAGCTCAAGGCAAGGCCGTGGTCCCTGGGCCCAAGGGACGCAGCAGACCAAGCTCCCCCAGCCGATCCACCACCAGCTCTCCCAGCCAGACACCCTCGACACACCTCCCCGCCCTCCACACGACGACACCAAAAGCACAGTCAACGCTAGGTGAGGCCACCGCCAGACTGCCCTCAGTGTTACCAGGATGCCGGTCTGCATGGGCTAACAGTTAGCTTAGCCTGCCCCACTTCCACATCCTGTCAGACCGCCCTCAGTGTTACCTCTTTGGGCTAACAACCTGGAGCTGAACATGCTCAGAACAGTGGAGATGAGGGGACTTCAGGAGGAGCCCCCCAACACCGCCCTCCCCCTCACCGTACTCAACAGCATGGTGTCTACGGTGAAAACCTACAGATTTCTGGGTTCCACAATCTCCCAGGACCTAAGGTGGGCATCCAACGTAGACACAATCATCAAGAAGGCCCAGCAGAGGATGTACTTTCTCCACCAGCTCAACAAATTCAACCTGCCTTGGGAACTGCTGATTCAGTTCTACACTGCAGTAATCCAGTCTGTCCTCTGCACATCCATCACTGTCTGGTTTGGATCGGCCACCAGACAGGACAGGGACAGACTACAACGGACAGTTAGGTCTGCAGAGAAGATCACTGGTGCCAACCTGCCCTCCATTCAGGACTTATACACCTCCAGACTCAGGAAATGGGCAGGCAGCATCACTGCAGACCCATCACACCCTGGTCACAACCTGTTCCAACTCCTCCCCTCTGGTAGGCGCTACAGAGCACTGTACCCCAAAACAACCAGATATAAAAACAGTTTCTTTCCGTAGGCTGTCATTCAAACGAACACTTAACACTCTCAAATAAATCCAACCATGTTGTATATACTGTACTGTACATGCTGTATATACTGTACTGTACATGTGGTATATACTGTACTGTACATGCTGTATATACTGTACTGTACATGCTGTATATACTGTACTGTACATGTGGTATATACTGTACTGTACATGTTGTATATACTGTACTGTACATGCTGTATATACTGTACTGTACATGTTGTATATACTGTACTGTATATGTGGTATATACTGTACTGT
This sequence comes from Lampris incognitus, assembly GCF_029633865.1. Lineage (NCBI taxonomy): Eukaryota > Metazoa > Chordata > Actinopteri > Lampriformes > Lampridae > Lampris > Lampris incognitus. The sequence continues at coordinate 147,729,865 of NC_079212.1, read as the reverse complement.
ACATGCTGTATATACTGTACTGTACATGTGGTATATACTGTACTGTACATGTTGTATATACTGTACTGTACATGCTGTATATACTGTACTGTACATGTTGTATATACTGTACTGTACATGTTGTACATAGTGTACTTTACATGTTGTGTATACTGTACATGTTGTATATACTGTAATGTACATGTAGTATATACTGTACTGCACATCTTGTATATACTGTACATGTTGTGTATACTGTACAGTACATGTTGTGTATACTGTACTGTACATGTTGTACATAGTGTACTTTACATGTTGTGTATACTGTACTGTACATGTTGTATATACTGTACTGTACATGTTGTATATAGTGTACTGTACATGTTGTACATAGTGTACTTTACATGTTGTGTATACTGTACTGTACATGTTGTATATACTGTACTGTACATGTTGTATATAGTGTACTGTACATGTTGTATATAGTGTACTTTACATGTTGTGTATACTGTACTGTACATGTTGTACATAGTGTACTTTACATGTTGTGTATACTGTACTGTACATGTTGTATATACTGTACTGTACATGTTGTATATAGTGTACTGTACATGTTGTACATAGTGTACTTTACATGTTGTGTATACTGTACTGTACATGTTGTATATACTGTACTGTACATGTTGTACATAGTGTACTTTACATGTTGTGTATACTGTACATGTTGTATATACTGTAATGTAAATGTAGTATATACTGTACTGCACATCTTGTATATACTGTACATGTTGTGTATACTGTACAGTACATGTTGTGTATACTGTACTGTACATGTTGTGTATACTGTACTGTACATGTTGTATATACTGTACTGTACATTGTACGTGTACTGGTACACTCTGTCATGTACATGTAGCTCGGGCATGTATGTCAGTAAGCTGCTAACATGTAGTATTTCAGCATCTCTGATATATTCTCTGCACCGCTGCACCTTACCCCACCTCTTATTTCTCCTGTGTAGTCAGTCCTTGTGTATATATATATATATATATATATATATGTGAAGGTTGTTGTGTTGCAGTGTTGTTATTCTATGTTCAGTACACTGAGAGAGCCACCACACCAGAGTCACGTTCCATGTGGTGGAAACCTACATGGCCAGTGAACACGGTTGTGACTGTACTATATAGTACGTACTACTATACACTGTTCTTCGTTGTGTAGTCTTGTGACAGCAGTCGCCTGGCTTTGCACAGAGTGCGACGTCATGAAACTTGCGACTGACGGTCCGTACAGTCGGACGTGCCATGAGACAGTAGAACTGAGAGAGGACGACATCCCTGCTGCACGATGTTGGTCCGTCTTCGTCTTACACCGAGCTGGCGAACCCGTCCGCCGTCCTCGGACCTCCTCTCCGTCATGTCTGCAGACCCGCAGACCGCTGTGGAGGCACAGGGAGGCGGGGACTGTGGAGGTGAAGGGGAGAGCACATATCAGCTGAGTCCACACACTGCGTACTCACAGTACTACATACTGTTTAGTAAGTACTACTCCATCAGAACACATCTGTGTAACGGGGCGGCACAGTGGCCCAGTGGTTAGCGTTGTTGCCTCGCAGCAAGGAGGTCCTGGGTCCGAACCCCAGGCCATCCCAGGTCCTTCCTGTGTCGCGTGGGTCTCCTCCCGCTGCTCCGCTTTCCTCCCTCCATCAAAAAGACAGGCGTGTTAGGGTTAATACTCCCGGGAGCCTGTGCCCCTGGGCAAGGCAGCGGAGAGAAGAGCTGGAGGTGGTCCCGGGTGCTGCAGCTGCCCACTGCCGCTGTGCAACAGGACGGTGACATGCAGACAACACACTCGCTGTGTGTACGTACACTGACAAGTAGTGACGTGTATGTGTGTGTGTGTGTGTGTGTTATCCTCTTAGTCTGTCCTCAGTCAACCAGCGGGAGTTAGGGCGGGCGTGTACATCTCATGTACCCTCTGTCTCCATGGTAACCACGCACGCCACCATTTTCTGTGTCGTTCCAGGTGACGAGAGATAGTAAAGTAGTGTTCAGTGGGCCGTCCATGTACACCCATAGCTTCTGCAGCCTCCACCGTCTCACTTAGGGACTCGGGCCGGCGAGAAACTGCCCTCTGGCGACCACGCGGGCTGCTCCTACCTCATAGTGTCCAGTCGAATCATGTACGTATATCACCTCGTCCTCATCCTACAGCGCAGTGACACACACACTCTCACGCACACACATTCATACACCAAGACACACACACACGCACGCACATACATGTTCACACAAAGAAGCACTGTGCACATGTGTGTGCGAGAGGGTTTGGTGGTGTGTGCGAGTGTAGCTGAGAATTACCGTGGGGTGTGGCTGAGAATGATGAGAACTATGGCCTACACGGCCTCTCACCAGGCCGTGGAGGCCATGATGAGAACTATGGCCTACACGGCCTCTCACCAGGCCGTGGAGGCCATGATGAGAACTATGGCCTACACGGCCTCTCACCAGGCCGTGGAGACCATGATGAGAACTATGGCCTACACGGCCTCCCACCTGGCCGTGGAGGCCATGATGAGAACTATGGCCTACACGCCCTCTCACCAGGCCGTGGAGGCCATGATGAGAACTATGGCCTACACGGCCTCTCACCAGGCCGTGGAGGCCATGATGAGAACTATGGCCTACACGGCCTCTCACCAGGCCGTGGAGGCCATGATGAGAACTATGGCCTACACGGCCTCTCACCAGGCCGTGGAGACCATGATGAGAACTATGGCCTACACGGCCTCCCACCTGGCCGTGGAGGCCATGATGAGAACTATGGCCTACACGCCCTCTCACCAGGCCGTGGAGGCCATGATGAGAACTATGGCCTACACGGCCTCCCACCTGGCTGTGGAGGCCATAGTGCCCATCATGGCCTACACAGTTCCCATCATGGCCTACACGGCCTGGTGAGAGGGTGTGCAGGCCATAGTTCTCATCATGACCTACACAGCCTGGTGAGAGGGTGTGTAGGCCATAGTTCTCATCATGACCTACACGGCCTGGTGAGAGGGTGTGTAGGCCATAGTTCTCATCATGGCCTACACGGCCTTAAGGTGAGAGGGTGTGCAGGCCATAGCTCTCATCATGGCCTACACGGCCTGGTGAGAGGGTGTGTAGGCCATAGTTCTCATCATGGCCTACACGGCCTTAAGGTGAGAGGGTGTGTAGGCCATAGTTCTCATCATGGCCTACACGGCCTTAAGGTGAGAGGGTGTGCAGGCCATAGCTCTCATCATGGCCTACACGGCCTGGTGAGAGGGTGTGTAGGCCATAGTTCTCATCATGGCCTACACGGCCTTAAGGTGAGAGGGTGTGTAGGCCATAGTTCTCATCATGGCCTACACGGCCTTAATGTGAGAGGGTGTGTAGGCCATAGTTCTCATCATGGCCTACACGGCCTGGTGAGAGGGTGTGCAGGCCATAGTTCTCATCATGGCCTACACTGCCTGGTGAGAGGGTGTGCAAGCCATAGTTCTCATCATGACCTACACGGCCTGGTGAGAGGGTGTGTAGGCCATAGTTCTCATCATGGCCTACACGGCCTTAAGGTGAGAGGGTGTGTAGGCCATAGTTCTCATCATGGCCTACACGGCCTTAAGGTGAGAGGGTGTGCAGACCATAGTTCTCATCATGACCTACACGGCCTGGTGAGAGGGTGTGTAGGCCATAGTTCTCATCATGGCCTACACGGCCTTAAGGTGAGAGGGTGTGCAGGCCATAGTTCTCATCATGGCCTACACGGCCTGGTGAGAGGGTGTGCAGGCCATAGTTCTCATCATGGCCTACACGGCCTGGTGAGAGGGTGTGCAGGCCATAGTTCTCATCATGACCTACACGGCCTGGTGAGAGGGTGTGTAGGCCATAGTTCTCATCATGACCTACACGGCCTGGTGAGAAGGTGTGTAGGCCATAGTTCTCATCATGACCTACACGGCCTGGTGAGAGGGTGTGTAGGCCATAGTTTTCAGCTACACTGTCTCACACACTATTGAGCCCCGTGATGGCCTCGCGGCCTTGTCCAGGGTGTCTCCCAGCCTGCCGCCCAGTGGCTGCTGGGATAGGCTGCAGCATCCCCGCGACCCTGAGAGCAGGATAAGCGGTTTGGATGATGGATGGATGAACATTTTCATCTAGGAGAGTAATACTGTGTACTGGAAGTACTATAGTCAGTACTATAGTTGTAGTACTGGTGTTTGGGTACAGCCAGTGTTCAGGTAAGTCATATTCGATCTTTTATATCCTGGTGTGTTTTTACCATATTAAAAGTTTCTGTACTATAAACATTTAAATGTAGTATTACTACATCCGGAGGGAGCTCGGAGTAGAGCCGCTGCTCCTTCGCGTCAAGGGGAGCCAGTTGAGGAGGTTCGGGCATCTGATTAGGATGCCCCCTGGGCGCCTTCCTTTGGAGGTTTACCAGGCACAGCCAACTGGGAGGAGACCCCGGGGTAGACCCAGAACTCGCTGGAGGGACTACATGTCCAATCTGGCCTGGGAACACCTTGGGATCCCCCAGGAAGAGCTGGAGGGCGTTGCTGGAGAGAGGGAGGTCTGGAGTGTCCTACTTAGCTTGCTGCCACCGCGACCCCACCCCGGAGAAGTGGCTGATGATGAATAAATGAATGAATGGATAGTGAAGTGTACATGACATGGTATGTATGGAGGTAGTGTGGTTATTCGGACGCAGGCCTGCTGAAGGTCAGTGGATTTCTCACACTCTGCTTCCTGTCTCAGGAAGTCTGTGCCCTGCCATGCTAGTAATGCAGGACATAGCATCAGCCTACTTGTTACGGAATAAAGTCAAACGTCTACGGACATGCAGGAAGACGTGAGGTGGTGTGTGTGAGGAAGTCGTGTGTCTGTGAGGAACTACACCTACAACGCACAATAAGGAACTAGTTGGGGGACGGTGTTTACTTGGAAACCACGTTACACATTTTAGCCGTAAGTTGAGTCAAAGGTTCCCAGCTAAACGGGTCTCCTGCAACCTGCCGGGGAGGCGGCGGCGGCGGAGGAGACCTGACGTGAGCGTCGCTGTTTGCTGAACGGAAGCGTGTCGCTTAAGCAGCAGCAGCTCGTCTCGGGGCTTTTCCCCCCTGCATCTTTAAAGCTCCTGCAGCTCCGCCCTGCTGCCACTCTGCTGCCACTCTGCTGCCCCCGCAGCGGCTGCACCGCCCGCACCGCCCGCCGCCCGCCGCCACGGCGCTCCGTCCGCCCGCCCGCCGGCAGGACTGAGCAGCAGCACGACCACCGCACGGAGCGGAACACGGACCAGAACTCGGAGCAGAACATGGAGCAGAACACGGGGCAGAACATGGAGCAGAACAGGGAGCAGAACAGGGAGCAGAACACAGCCTCCTCCGAACCTGAATCTTGACCCATAAACCAGCAGCCAGGCGGATTTTGTGATTGTTATGGTTGTTATTTTTAGCAGCAGCAGCAGCGGCGGCGGTGGTGGTGGTGGTGGTGGTGGTGGTCCTAACTGTGTTTTCACGGGTGGTGTGAGGTGGGCTGGGATCGGAAGGAGCGCTGCGCCGCCGGCGGAGTGAAGCGGGCAGGAGGAGACCCCTCCGCACGCCGCCGGGGAGCGCGGTTCGGCGGCGCCGCGGTTTCTTTGCCCCGTCTCCCGTTGCTCTCCCGTGCTTCGCGTGCTCGCTGCGTCGGCCCGGGCGGAGCAGATGAGAATCCGCGTTTGGAGCGGCTCGGCGGTGACGATGTCGGGGAAGAGCGCGGCATGGCTGCAGGAGGAGCTGCAGGGCGGCGCGGCGCTGCTCCTGCTGGACCTCCGCTCCCACGACCTGTACGAGTCCTCCCACATCCACACCTCCATCAACCTGGCCATCCCCGGCCTCATGCTCCGCAGGCTCAAGAAGGGCAACCTGCCCCTCCGCTCCATCATCCCCAACCACGAGGACAAGGAGCGCTTCGTCCGGCGGTGCAAGACGGAGGTGGTGGTCCTCTACGACGAGCAGGGCTCCGGAGGGCGGCACGAGGCCGGGCCGGGGAGCTCCGTGCTGGGCCTGCTGCTGCACAAGCTCCGGGAGGACGGATGCAAGGCGTTCTACCTGGACGGTAAGGTGGTCCGGTTAACGTGCACCGTCACCCCCACCAGCTGTCCCCGTAGAACAGTCCAGCACCAGTGTTCACTGCTGCCCAGCTCTGGTGGTCCCCTACCAGCGCTCACGCGTCCACAGACTTGTGCTGGTTTATTGTGCTGGTTCGTTAGACTGGTTCGTCAGACTGGTTCGTTAGACTGGTTCGTTAGACTGGTTTATTATGCTGGTTCGTTAGACTGGTTCATTATGCTGGTTCGTTAGACTGGTTCGTCAGACTGGTTTATTATGCTGGTTCGTTAGACTGGTTTGTCAGACTGGTTTATTATGCTGGTTCGTTAGACTGGTTCGTCGGACTGGTTCGTTAGACTGGTTCATTAGACTGGTTTATTATGCTGGTTTGTCAGGCTGGTTCGTCAGACTGGTTTATTATGCTGGTTTGTCGGACTGGTTTGTCAGACTGGTTCGTCAGACTGGTTTATTATGCTGGTTCGTTAGACTGGTTCGTCAGACTGGTTTATTATGCTGGTTCGTTTAGACTGGTTCGTCAGACTGGTTTGTCAGACTGGTTCGTCAGACTGGTTTATTATGCTGGTTCGTTAGACTGGTTCGTCAGACTGGTTTATTATGCTGGTTCGTTTAGACTGGTTCGTCAGACTGGTTTGTCAGACTGGTTTGTCAGACTGGTTTATTATGCTGGTTTGTCGGACTGGTTTGTCAGACTGGTTCGTTAGACTGGTTTGTTATGCTGGTTTGAGTGTGTTCAGCTGATCAGAACCAACACTCCTCTCCTGTTACTGTTCTGTCAAAGTCCACACGACTTTACTTCACTAAAGGAAATGACAAGTCTCCTTTATAAACCTTTATAACACCTTTATAAAACCTTTATAACACCTTTATAAAACTTTTATAACACCTTTTTGCGTTCAACAAAACAGACGAAGTATTGGGTTTAATAAACGATGTAGTAGTGGGTTAAATATGGAGTAGTGGGTTAAATATGGAGTAGTGGATTTAATATGGAGTAGTGGGTTAAATATGGAGTAGTGGGTTTAATATGGAGTAGTGGATTTAATATGGAGTAGTTGATTAAATATGGAATAGTGGGTTTAATATGGAGTAGTGGGTTAAATATGGAATAGTGGGTTAAATATGGAGTAGTGGGTTTAATATGGAGTAGTGGGTTTGATATGGAGTAGTGGGTTAAATATGGAGTAGTGGGTTAGATATGGAGTAGTGGGTTTAATATGGAGTAGTGGGTTAAATATGGAGTAGTGGGTTAAATATGGAGTAGTGGATTTAATATGGAGTAGTGGGTTTAATATGGAGGAGTGGGTTAAATATGGAGTAGTGGGTTAGATATGGAGTAGTGGGTTAAATATGGAGTAGTGGATTTAATATGGAGTAGTGGGTTAAATATGGAATAGTGGGTTTAATATGGAGTAGTGGGTTAAATATGGAATAGTGGGTTAAATATGGAGTAGTGGGTTAAATATGGAATAGTGGGTTTAATATGGAGTAGTGGGTTAAATATGGAATAGTGGGTTAAATATGGAGTAGTGGGTTTAATATGGAGTAGTGGGTTAAATATGGAGTAGTGGGTTTAATATGGAGTAGTGGGTTTAATATGGAGTAGTGGGTTAAATATGGAGTAGTGGGTTTAATATGGAGTAGTGGGTTTAATATGGAGTAGTGGGTTACATATGGAGTAGTGGGTTTAATATGGAGTAGTGGGTTAAATATGGAGTAGTGGGTTAAATATGGAGTAGTGGGTTTAATAAACGTGACTAACTTTGTTCTACGAGTTAAAGGGAATAAACCCGAACACCGTGCCGAACCTCATTCCTTTATTTATTGTATTTCTGTTGGAGTTTAACACGTGTAAAAGATGTGCACAGTAACGTGCACGTGATCACACAACATTTGTCTTTAAAAGGCCTGTGGTTTAGTCTGGTTTAGTTTGGTTTAGTCTGGTTTATTCTTGTTTAGTCTGGATTAATCTGGTTTAGTCTTGTTTAGTCTGGATTAGTTTGGTTTAATCTGGTTTAGTTTGGTTTAGTCTGGTTTAGTTTTGTTTAGTCTGGATTAGTTTGGTTTAGTCTGGATTAGTTTGGTTTAGTTTGGTTTAGTCTGGATTAGTTTGGTTTAGTCTGGTTTAGTTTGGTTTAGTCTGTTTTAGTTTGGTTTAGTCTGGTTTGGTTTACTCTGTTTTACTTTGGTTTGGTTTAGTCTGGTTTAGTTTGATTTAGTCTGGTTTAGTTTGGTTTAGTCTGGTTCACTTTGGTTTGGTTTAGTCTGCTTTGGTTTAGTTTGGTTTAGTCTGGTTCACTTTGGTTTGGTTTAGTCTGGTTTAGTTTGGTTTGGTTTAGTTTGGTTTAGTCTGGTTTGGTTTAGTCTGGTTTAGGTTGGTTTAGTCTGGTTCACTTTGGTTTGGTTTAGTCTGGTTTAGTTTGGTTTAGTCTGGTTTGGTTTAGTTTGGTTTAGTCTGGTTTGGTTTAGTCTGGTTTAGTTTGGTTTAGTCTGGTTCACTTTGGTTTGGTTTAGTCTGGTTTAGTTTGGTTTAGTTTGGTTTAGTCTGGTTCACTTTGGTTTGGTTTAGTCTGGTTCACTTTGGTTTGGTTTAGTCTGGTTCACTTTGGTTTGGTTTAGTCTGGTTTAGTTTGGTTTAGTCTGGTTCACTTTGGTTTGGTTTAATCTGGTTTGGTTTAGTCTGGTTTAGGTTGGTTTAGTCTGGTTCACTTTGGTTTGGTTTAGTCTGCTTTGGTTTAGTCTGGTTTGGTTTAGTTTGGTTTAGTCTGGTTTGGTTTAGTCTGGTTCACTTTGGTTTGGTTTAGTCTGGTTTAATCTGGTTTGGTTTAGTCTGGTTTAGTTTGGTTTGGTTTAGTCTGGTTTAGTTTGGTTTAGTCTGGTTTGGTTTGGTTTGGTTTGGTTTGGTTTAGTCTGGTTTGGTTTAGTCTGGTTCACTTTGGTTTGGTTTAGTCTGGTTTAGTTTGGTTCACTTTGGTTTGGTTTAGTCTGGTTTGGTTTAGGTTGGTTTAGTCTGGTTCACTTTGGTTTGGTTTAGTCTGGTTTGGTTTAGTCTGGTTTAGTTTGGTTTAGTCTGGTTCACTTTGGTTTGGGTTAGTCTGGTTTGGTTTAGTTTAGTCTGGTTTAGTTTGGGGAACTTGAGGAAATGTGTGAAATGCTGCTGGTGGAAATAAAAAGCAGGAATGATTTGTTAAAGGAATAAAACGTGTTTGTGTAAAAAAGGTTTAAACGCGTTGTGACTGGAAGCTGCCACACGGCGGCGCCATGTCGACTTGACACGTGTTTGGTTTCCCTGACTGAACAGAAAGAGAAGAAGAAGGGACTGATTTGTTCTTTATCGCCTTTAAAACAGAGGCGAAACTGCCGACAAGATGTAAAAACAGAGTGATGACGTCAGCAAATAGAAGCGATAGAGTTGAGAAGAGACGGCTCCTCCTTCGTGTCGGCCGTGGTGACGTGTCTGATGACGTCATGACGGAAGCCTGTGAGGGCGGACGCTGGCTCAGTGTCAGCACTTCTGTCAGTACGGCTTTGTGAGCGGCCACAGGTTGTTTGTTTGTTTGTTTGTTTGTTTTCATTACAGACGTCATTTAATTCGGTTCCGTTTATTGTCATTAATCAATGTGCAGGCACGTGTGTAAAATGAAATGAGGCTGCGGCTTCACCAAACAGTGCAAGACAGACACACAAACACAGCAAACACACTATACGATACACACACATGAAGACCAAAAGCTAAAATAAGTTAACAAAAAGAGCTGGAGTATAAAATGTTTTATAATATCCGGCGATCCCCATCTTGGTAGGCAACAGAATAGACCGCTACGCCACCCGGGCGCCGATAAATCTGTTGTATGGCTGGGAGCTGGGTACCGGTGGTCTGCTGGGCCGCCTCCACGACCCGCTGCAGAGCTTTCTGGTCTACTGAGGAGCAGCTGCCGTACCACATTGATGGTCAGGATGCTCTCTTTGGTGCAGTGGTAGAAGTTGGGGAGGATTCTGGGGGGTAGACGGGCGCTCCTCAGCCTCCTCAGGAAATGCAGGCATTACTGGGCCTTTTTCACAAGGGCCTGGGTGATTAATGTCCAGGAAAGGTCCTCGCTGATGTGGACTCCGAGGAATTTAAAGCTGGAGACAGTCTATTGATTCAGTAACACGTAATTTTGGAAATCAGCAGTCATTGCACCAAGAGCAGAGAGTTTCCTCTTTCAACACACCCACACGTCATCTGACTAAACATTCAGCCTCGATTTAGTCCGTCTACGGTGACTCACATGGCAAGAAGTGTTGGACTCAAGCTGATATCAGTAATAACAGAATTCCACTCAGTGGATATTTTAGGGCAAGTTTCTGCATACTGTGCTTTGTGATACAGTTGACCCCTGGCTAAAAAAGAAGATGTACTTAATTTCTCCCAATGAGGGAAAATAGACCCACCAAGATTTACGACGGCAGACAAAAGCCGATGTAGTTACAAAACCACATCAGAAAATATTCATCATATAATGTGGGCAAAGATACACTTGGAAATAAGTTCTGCTTAATGTAAGGACCGAGCAGATGGGACACCACAATCCAAAACTGTCTATTCAGATGCAAAAGAACATGACTAAACAGCCAAGCTTCTGATATCATAATATGTCCACCTCCTGCTCCACCTCCTGTCTTTTCATCAGTGCCCCTGTCTCCAAACCATACAACATAGCTGGTCTCACTACCATCTTGTAAACCTTCCCTTTAACTCTTGCTGGTACCCTTCTGTCACACATCACTCCTGACACTCTTCTCCACCCACTCCACCCTGCCTGCACTCTCTTCTTCCCCTCTCTTCTGCACTCCCCGTTACTTTGGACAGTTGACCCCAAGTATTTAAACTCATATGCCTTCATCACCTCTACTCCTTGCATCCTCACCATTCCACCGTCCTCCCTCTCATTCACGCATAGGTATTCTGTCTTGCTCCTACTGACTTTCATTCCTCTTCTCTCCAGTGCATACCTCCACCTCTCCAGGCTCTCCTCCACCTGCACCCTACTCTCACTACAGATCACAATGTCATCCACAAACATCATAGTCCATGGAGACTCCTGCCTGATCTCGTCCGTCAACCTGTCCATCACCATTGCAAACAAGAAAGGGCTCAGAGCCGATCCTTGATGTAATCCCACCTCCACCTTGATCCCATCTGTCATTCCAACCACACACCTCACCACTGTCACACTGCCCTCATACATATCCTGCACCACTCTTACATACTTATCTGCAACTCCTGACTTCCTCATACAATACCACACCTCCTCTCTCAGCACCCTGTCATAAGCTTTCTCTAAATCCACAAAGACCCAATGTACCTCCTCCTGGCCTCCTCTATACTTCTCAATCAACATTCTCAAAGCAAACATCACATCTGTGGTGCTCTTTCGTGGCATGAAACCATACTGCTGCTGCTGATCATCACCTCTCCTCTTAACCTAGCTTCTAATACTCTTTCCCATATCTTCATGCTGTGGCTGATCAACTTTATACCTCTGTAGTTGCTACAGTTCTGCACATCGCCCTTGTTCTTGAAAATCGGTACCAGTATGCTTCTTCTCCACTCCTCAGGCATCCTCTCACTTTCCAGGATTGTGTTAAACAATCTAGTTAAAAACTCCACTGCCATCTCTCCTAAACACCTCCATGCCTCCACAGGTATGTCATCAGGACCAACTGCCTTTCCACTCTTCATCCTCTTCATAGCTGCCCTCACTTCCTCCTTGCTAATCCACCGCACTTCCTGATTCACTATCCCCACGTCATCCAACCTTCTCTCCCTCTCACTTTCTTCATTCAACAGCCCTCAACGTATTCCTTCCACCTTCTCAACACACTCTCCTCACTTGTCAACATATTTCCATCTCTATCCTTGATCGCCCTAACCTGCTGCACCTCCTTCCCAGCTTGGTCCCTCTGTCTAGCCAATTGGTACAAGTCCTTTTCTCCTTCCTTAGTGTCTAATCTGTCATACAACTCACCATACGCCTCTTCCTTTGCCTTCACCACCTCTCTCTTTGCTTTACGCTGTGTCTCCTTGTACTCCTGTCTACTTTCTTCATCTCTCTGACTGTCCCACTTCTTCTTTGCCAACCTCTACCTCTGTATACTTCGCTGTACTTCCTCATTCCACCACCAAGTCTCCTTGTCTTCCTTCCTCTGTCCTGATGACACACCAAGTACCTTCCTAGCTGTCTCCCTCACTATTTCTGCAGTGGTTGTCCAGCCATCTGGCAACTCTTCACTACCACCCAGTGCCTGTCTTACCTCCTGCCTGAACTCCACACAACAGTCTTCCTTCTTCAACTTCCACTATTTGATCCTTGGCTCTGCCTTCACTCTCTTCATCTTCTTGGTCCCCAAAGTCATCCTACAGACCACCATCCGATGCCGCCTATTTACATTCTCCCCTGTCACCACCCTGCAGTCTCCAATCCCCACCCTGCAGTCTCCAATCCCTTTTAAATGGCGCCTTCTACATAATCTATAGTCCACCTGTGTGCACTTTCCTCCACTCTCATACGTCACCCTGTGTTCCTCCCTCTTCTTGAAATATGTATTCACCACAGCCATTTCCATCCTTTTTGCAGAATCCACCACCATCTGTCCTTCCATATTTCTCTCCTTGACTCCATACCTACCCATCACCTCCTCATCACCCCTGTTCCCTTCACCAACAT